>NC_050586.1:3647500-3885000 GCF_013368585.1 Megalops cyprinoides
TCGGTGCGGTTTACAAAATAAAAAGAATGCCACACTGTGTTTTTCCTGCTATTCCATCCTCCCTCCTGAGTTCTGGTCCAGCTCCCAGCATGCCTCTGCACTGCGTCTCTTTTCAGAGAATTCTTTGAGAGGTCCCATGCGGCCAAAAATGTCCAAAACATCTGGCCTCGGCCTGCAGCGGAACTGGCCCTGTGATCAGGTGGTTGCAGGTTTGAATCCATTGTGGGACACAGTCATCAAACCCTGCAAGGCACTTAACCCGAACAGTGCTGTACTAGACTGTAGTATATCAGCCCCCTCTTGATCTGCTAAGCAAATTAAAGATACATAATATTACGAACCCAATGAGAGCACTTGGGCTCACAGTATTATTTATCAACATACTACTATATGTATATACAGAATATTTTGGACTATAAACCTGATCTGCTCTTTTTACCGCTGGAAACCACATCCATGGTGTTAAATCTTTAGCCTTTTCTGTTATTATTGAGCGCACAGAGATACATCTGCATCATACGTCTGCATCTCCCTATGATGCATATGTGCAGTGCTGTGCGTAGAGTTCAGCTCCTTTTGATGAAGAGAAAGGGAAAAAACGCAGGAAGATGCCAAGAAGCGGAGAGATGCTTCATGTGCAGGCTGGCTCCTCTGAGCCCAGGAGTGAAGCCCTGTTCCCTCAGACAGCATGCTGCTGCCCTACACGTCAGCACACAGTCATTAGTATGCTGATTCTGCCACAGCATTCGGCTCCAAACAGGCGGTGAGTGGGACGCTCTCAGCCTCCTGCCTTTGGAGTGTGTGTATGTGTGTCTATGTGTGTGTCTGCATGTGTGTGTGCGTGTGTGTGTGCGTGGTGTGTATGTGTGTGTGTGTGTGTGTGTGTGTGTGTGTGTGTGTGTGTGTGTGTGTGTGTGTGTGTGTGTGTGTGATGTGTGTGTGTATGTCTGTGTGGTGTGTGCGTGGTGTGTCTGTGTGTGTGTGGGTGGTGTGTATGTGTGTGTGTGTGTGTGCGTGTGTGTGGTGTGTATGTGTGTGTGTGTGTGTGTGTGTGTGTGTGTGTGTGTGTGTGTGTGTGTGTGGTGTGTGTGGTGTGTGTGTGTGTGTATGTGTGTGTGTGTGTGTCTGCATGTGTGTGTGCGTGGTGTGTATGTGTGTGTGTGTGTGTGCGTGTGTGTGGTGTGTGTGTGTGTGTGTGTGTGTGTGTGTGTGTGTGTGTGTGTGTGTGTGTGTGTGTGTGTGTGTGTGGTGTGTCTATGTGTGTCTATGTGTGTGTCTGCATGTGTGTGTGCGTGTGTGTGTGCGTGGTGTGTATGTGTGTGTGTGTGTGTGCGTGTGTGTGGTGTGTATGTGTGTGTGTGTGCGTGTGTGTGTGCGTGGTGTGTATGTGTGTGTGTGTGTGTGCGTGTGTGTGGTGTGTATGTGTGTGTGTGTGTGTGTGTGTGTGTGTGTGTGTGTGTGTGGTGTGTCTGTGTGTGTGGTGTGTCTGTGTGTGACGGTGGATTACTTCACACTGACCTATTGTTCCCTTGCGAAGCAGAGCCGCTGTTTGCGTCTGTGTGGAACGACAGCCTTTAGAACAGGAGACCATTAGCATGACAATATGGCCGTGCTTCCTGCCCTGTCCCCTGCGTTCACAGGCTCAGCCTGAACTCACACAGACCCTGGCAACCAGGACAGCTGTCACACACAAGGCTGTGTAGTGTGTTAGCCCCACAGAGGGAGGGAGGGAGGGAGAGAGGGAGGAGAGCCCAAAGCCCAGGCCAGATCTCCACATGACTGCGGCCTGCTTCATCTCTCGGGTTTCTCTCTTCCTGAAAATCCTTTTCATTTAAAAATCCCTTTTGACTGTTTTTAAACGCCCGCAGGCTAAAGTTTAGTGTGGAAACTTTCAGCCTGATTCAGATTCTGAAACATGTTAGCATTTCATGTACAAATGGTAAAATTGCACGGTTGTGCAGTAACACAGTGCTGAAGTAGTACATTAGAAAGACACAGTATTGGTATAGCAGTACGGTAGTACCACAGCTCAGTAGCACGGAAGCTTAGTACAGTAGTAACAGTGAACAGGGCAGCAGTGTGGTGGGTAAGGAACAGGGCTCATAATCAAAAAGTTGCTGGTTCAGTTCCCTACTGGGGCATTACTGCTGTACCTTTGGGCAAGGAACTTAACCCAAAATTGCCTCTGTAAATATCCAACTGTATAAATGGATAACATGTAAAAATTGGTGCCTATGTAAGTCCCTCTGGATAAGAGCATCCGCTAAATGACAACAATGTAGTGTAATGTAATGTAATGAAAGTGGTGAAGAGCCCCGGAAGGGCTCTCTCTTGCGAGGCCTACCTTGGAGTTAAGGTCCCTGTGGTAGATGTTCTTGTAGTGGAGGTAAATCATGCCCCGCGTGATGTCAGAGGCCAGGTCCACCTTCTCCCGCCAGCACAGGGGCACATCCTTCCTGGCCAGCAGCTCCTCCAGGCAGCCCCCACTTACATACTGCAGGGCAGAGAAGCCTTCAGACACCCCCCCTTCCACAGACACACCCCCACACTTCTATTCCTGTTTTGCTGTTTGGCAGGCATTCTTATCCAAAGCAAATTGCAAAGCAAAGGCACATGAGTGCATATATACTAAAAAAAAAAAAAAAAACAGACCACACCACAAACAGACCACATCTGTACATACAGTACTATAATAACCAGTGCTGAATATACACAGAGTGATCCAATAATCCAGGATTTCAACATCTAGTCTCAAAGTATGAGAATACCCTTAAGATATATGTTAAAAAGGCACGATGTAAGTGCTATAACCAGGTAAGACAGCCGAGACGCAGCCTGATGAGGCAGGTCTGCAGGCCGTGGTGGATGATGGCCATCGACTCGGCCGAGTCCTCAGGCTTTTTTCCACGGGACTCCCATGGTGTCTGCCTGACTCCCGCGCGAATTTCGCAGCAGGGGAAACGCACACGACACCTGCCCGTTTTACTGCCTTTACTGGCTGGTGGTTTTTAAAAGTCTTAAAAATAAATAAATAAGTAAATGAATAAATAAATAAATAAATAAATGCGGCTGGAATAAATGTCAGCTGCCTCCTTATTCTTTAAGAGATCACGATGTTTGCATCTACCTCCAAAGGAATGCTCATATGCATAAAACCTTTACCCAGGAGTAGGAAGCAAACTGAGGTACGCTACACAGGTAAAAAAAAAACCTCCCTCAGGGACATCAGGAACCCCAGGCCCATGTAACTAGGGCTTTTAGCTTAATTCACCCATTCCCAACATCTCTCAGCTCTGATAACATTGAGGTGCTGGGAAGCTATGCTCATCTCTAACTGAACAGCCTCTAACAACACATATCTGTCTCATCTAATCAAGCACACTTCCAGAGAGCAGAAAACTCACCTCCAAAACTGGGTAGAGCTTATCTTCCTTCACACAGATTCCCAGATACCTACAACCAAAGATAACAGCCAAGTTCCATCAAATGAATTCCTTTTATCGCAGGACGCGGCTTTAAGTGGTATCTGGCAATCAACACCTGGCTTACAACTGAAGATTTATCGGTTTAGAAGCGTGCCTATCACAGAAACATTGCTAATACGGTTGTATTAACTTCAAAAAAAAAACAACATAGCTTGAGAGTGTATGTGGATGTCCTTTTGTGCATGTTTTCAGGACATATTCCTTTGTAGGCAGCAAATGCCTTTGTTCTAGTGGAATCTGAGAACTGCTAATTGCTGAGAAACAGAATGCATACACTCAACAATGATCAACAGTCCATTAGTTTCTTCCTCTACACTTTGAACAGACTCAGTAATTGGGGGCCCCAAGACCTATATCCTGCTTGTATAACCCAACCCCCCCCCCCCCCCCCCCCCCACTCCAAACACACACACATACACACAAAAGATCCTTGTGTGTGTTCTCTGCTGTAACAGTAATTAAAGTTCCCCTTGGTACCAGTCTCTTGCTGTGTTCAGAACACTCCTGCCATTAGCCATTAGCGCTGTGTGCTCTGACCTCAGCACATATTGTACACAGATTGATAAGAGTTTCTCCGAAACCTCGTGTGAACCCCTTCTGATTCTGAAGCGGCTGAAGTGAGGGTTTGTCCATGCTAACAGCGTGTCCTGGCTCATTTACATAGTCACCTTGAAGGGCCTGGCCACACCGGCGCGGCTCGTGACTAAGCATTATCTTATTCATATATTGACCGTACACTTCTGACTGTACTTCACCCAGTCCCCAAACCCCTCCCTTCTTCCCTCACACACTACCACGCCTGCCTCCAGCACGCATTTTTGGGCTTTGGAAGGGTATTATTTGCCTTGTGGGAACAAGAGGACATCTGGTGCTTGGCAGCTATCAGACGCCTGTTTTACTGATTTGCCTATTTTACAAAGCTTGCATTTTCACGTATTACCCAGTGACACGACTATTCTCAGTTTGCTAGCATAGTATGATAGCATCAGCCCCATTTGAGATTCAAACCCAGAACCTCTTGTTGCAAGTCAAGCCCCCTGAAAACTGAGGTGCAACATCACCTCATCAATGAGTGGTGTTGAAGTGATTACTCAAGAGGGTCAAAGGTTCAAAGCCCTCACTGCCTATCCCACAGCAGGTATGTATCATTAATGAGAACAGGTGCATTACAGTCACACACCTGGTCACAGCTGATCATTTACCTGAGAGACCGGGGGGGAGGGGTGAATATTTTATGGGTGTTAAAGGGGGACCTTGCCTGACGATGTTGGGGTGTGACAGTTTCTGCAGCAGACTGATCTCTCTCACAATGCTGTCCTGGTCCACGTCGTTCTTGTAGATCTTCACCACCATCACCTTCCTTGTCGTGTTGTGCAGAACCTGGCCAGCAGGGTAGAAACGAGATAATGGTTCTGCAGGATTGTCTAGAAGAACCTTCAACACTGCAAGAGCTCTGTACCACTGCAAAGTGGATACCGGCAAAGAATCACCCGGTCTTGATGGGATTCCCCCAAAATTGTTATTTAGCTATTTGGGATGGTGTGGGTCCACTTATCCTAAACTCTAAATGGCTCCATGAGAGCTATCACATGCTGTCAACCACTGACTCATATCAACCAATCAAAAGAATTTGCTCTCATGTGTAAAACACGATTGGTGCAAAGCACACATGATAGGTCCAACCAGTTTTGGATTCATGATGCCTAACTCCTCTGTCGCTACGGTAACCATCTCTAAAATTATTGCTTAGACTGTAGATTTGATATGTTTCATAACCACATGGATTTGCGCTTCCACAGTTCAATAGTGCTCAATACCCCTGCCATTTCAAATGATTATCTCAAGTCACAAAACACAAACACAAATTCACATTACTGAATGTGTTACTGTATATTCATTGATTTGCAGTGTGGTAATGTAACTGCAGTTGATCTCCCACTATATTGCAGTTAAAGGACACTGCGATGCATCAATCTGAAACACAGCACTCGCTCGCGGTCCAGGCTAATTAAATGCCACTTCAATCAGGGGAGAACAATCAATCACTCTCTCAAGCCATACGCCATATCCCGCGGCACCTTTTCAGCGGCACTATCGCAGAGAGCAGTGCACTGCAAAAAAAAGGCAACGGCGGTGATTGCGAGCAGAGGAAAGAAACGAAATGAAATGATAATTAGGGGAAATGGCGCGTGCAGGCTGCTGCTGGCCACCCACAGCTCCTCTGCTCTGCTGCGGCGTGGAGCACGTTCTGCCAGGCTGGGTTTTGGATGGTTATGTAAGAGGCACAGCAGGGCTCCGCTGTATGTGTGTGTGTGGCTGTGCCTTGTTGTGTGCGCTGGTACCAATGCCGGCTCCGCATTGGGGGAACCACGGGTGTGTCTCGATTACAAAAAGCGTGTATTCTCCCGGGGTCCTGGGAGAGAGAGCATGCGACCGCACAGGGGTGCTGAGACTAGAATAGACTTCCTCTGTACCGGGACGCTGTGAGTTTTTGGTTCCCACACCGTCACCATCTTTTTCTCAGGAGATGTGTGATTGGCTGTTTATGTGTGTGCGTTTTGCGTAGCACAGGGGGAAGATATGTGAGGAATGAGATATGTGAGAATATGTGAGATATGTGAGAACCATTGCACCGCATATGCAATGCAGTGCAGATTTCGAATCAGACCTTCTTCAGCATCCCTGGGCGAGACTATGAGATGTTATCTGAAGAGCATTCCCGTCTGACGCAAATATGTCAGCAAACTGACCTAACAATCGAGATTTGGCCTGGGGATGCAATACCTCAGACCAGGACAAGCGTTTGCACGAGAACGTACGGTATACGCTCCTGTGACCACACCTACGGCCCCGGGCCTCTGCCAGACCTGTGCAGCTGCGTGCAGTGGGGAGAGAGCAGCCCTAAGGCCTAAGCGCGACTGTCCCGCGGGCAGTTTAAAGACGGAACATTCGGTCACCGCTCCCTCAGAACTCACGCGGTGCACTTCATATTTCTCATTTCTCTGCATTCCTCAGAAAGCCGACATCCTTTGGATGACACATCCTTAAAGAGCTCTCTCACTCTCACTCTCTCTCCCTCCTGCTCTCTCTCACTCTCACTCTCTCTCCCTCCTGCTCTCTCTGCCTCTCTCTTTCTAGCTCCCTCTTTCTCTGTCTCCCTCTTTCCCACTCCTTCTTTTTCCCTCTCTCCCTGCTCTCTCCTCCTCTCTCTCTCTGTCCCCCCCCCCTCTCTCTCTCTGAAAGAGTGATGGTTATGATGGGGGGAGGATGAGAAAGCTCGGTAAAAGGAGAGAAACGCGCAGAGGAGGGAGCGGGAGAATGAAGTGCCCTGACAGGCAGGTCATCCTCACAGGGAATGCTGAATTCTTCATCCGCTATCGCAGCTGTTATCTCCCTGCCGCAACGCAATTCAAAAATGCACTTACTGGACGCCGAGACCCCCCACCAAACCCCCTTTCTCCCCAGGATCCATCATTACACTTCCGCCTCAGTCTCTGCCTGCCGAGAGGAGAAAGGGGGCTTGCATCCAAAAAAAGTCAGACTTTTCATTTATGGATGAAAAGGGAAAAGGTGGCACTTAAGGTGTGCCTTTTTCTGCTTTTCACTTTAATGTGTAGGCAGAGGGAGAGGTTGCTTTCACTTGTACTTGGTGGTCTGGCTGAGGGAGATTTGCAAAATAACCAGCTGTTTTTTTTTTTAGATTCAGATGGACGGCATTTTAAAAAGTCACTCTTTCTCTCTCTCTCAAACTACCCTGCTCCAAGATGCTCTCAAAACATGCAGCTTCACAACGTCACTGCAGAGGCGTGGAGTGTGTCACAGAAGAGCGTGACGCTTTCGGGCGGCGGGTACCTTGTAGACTTTGGAGAAGAAACCGCTCCCGATGAGCTCGGCGGTGAAGTTCTCCCAGAATTCCAGCTTTCGCACGGCTGTGCGCAGCTTCTGCCAGCGGTCCACGTGGTAGTAGGTGTCGGACGACTCGCCGTACAGCGTGGGGCTGGAGGGCTCCGAGGACACGCCCACCTCACACATCCTGGGGATGTCGGCTAGGGGGGACACAGGACACGCCCAGTCACGACATCTCCCCACCAATCATGGCCCTCCTCACTCACCACTCTCTCATTAATCACACAGCTTTTCCATTGCTTACGGGTCCCATCTGCTGAACACAAATTAGCATCTTAGCAACAGCACTAATTTCCTGGCCTTACAAAGACCACTCTCCAGGAACACGTAATTCCCATTGTGCAATAGGCTGAATAGTTTCTTCATAATATTGTAATAGGCTATAATAATAGTATTATTATAACAATTGCCTATGATGAAATAACATAATAGATTATGATAGTGCCTCATCCCTAAGAATGCATGTAGGTGTATCATTTAAGAGAAGTGCATGCACACATCCTCGGTTTCCCTCTGTCAGCTCAACCACAAAGAGGAATTGTTTCCGTAGCGATGGAATAAAGGAACCAGAAGGAGCATAGAGTGGTCTCAGAATAGCAGGAGGGAGGAAACAAATAAAGACGGTGTGGGTGAGGGGAATTGTGGGATAGCGGCATGCATTTTTGCTCTTCACCCAGAAAAACAGGAAGGAGGAACAAGAGGAGCCGCTCTTCACATTAAACAACAACAAAAAAGAGACTGCACAGACCTAATTTAAAAAAAAAACAATTAAAAAATTCTCTTTGAAATGAAACGGTCTTGATCTCAGGCGATGCGTGAGGAATCCTATTTGAAAGTTAAATGGGCTCCTCTTGCAAATCCCAGGAAAAGTGCTCTTCCGCTGCTCATGAATACGCAGATTAGAATGAGATAAATACATTCTATTCGTGAGGAAGATTCACACCCCCGTGACAAAGCCATCATTTTTCATTTAAAATCTATTGAGAGAAAAAAACTGACGTGCAATTAATTTAGCTCTCACATTTCCAATATGCTAACACCTTTTGTTTCCAATTTCACTCAGGTATGTACAGTTTAGTCTTGTTACTGGTCTCAGAGGAACATACAGAAGCACAGAAACAGGTAAAAAAAAGTACAGGTACCACCTACAATTTAGGGGAAGGGCAGCAAACAGCATATAGAAGGACAGACAGTACAAGGTTTGCAGGCCTTTCAGCAGAATTAACACATCAAGCGTTAAAAGTGAAAAATAACACTGCGTGTTCAGATATGCACAGGAAGTTGCACCTCAGAAGAAAAGCCCCAACAGGAAGTGAGCAGACTGTGGTTTAGAGATTATCACACCCTACATCTGCAGCTCCTACCGCTGGCTCTACGAGAAAATAACACCCACGGAAAGCTTCTGTTTGGACACTGCATGTTCGTATAAGCATAAATGAGGGCCGACTTGCCTGCCCAGTATGTCCAGCTGAACACTCAGGTTTTTACAGAAGGCATGTCAGGAATTTCAAGCCTCATAAAGCTGCATGCGTTGCATGACATCTGCAAGATGAATGACTGATTGATATTTTTTTCCGTTTGCGATCCGGTATCGTGTCTCCTTTGTTTCCTGTTATTCTGCATGACTGAGTCACAGAATGCGCTTTCCTCCCAAAGCCTACGATCACACACAATCACAAATGCCTACATTCAGCACACGCCACACCAACCAATCGGTTTCGGGGGCATTCTGCTTCCGCCCGTGGGGGCCTCATCAGAAAAGACGGGGGGCTTTGTGTCCCTCGGGGGCCGGTGAAAAGCACCGACCGGCACGCTGACACAACTGGCCGGGCTCTGTCAGTCGAATTGGTGGGGGGGGTGGGGGGCGTGGTATCAAATGACTTATTCATGATGAAATAAAACAGATACACACAGAACAAAACCGACCTCATAGACTCCGGCTTTGTCTTTCTAGCGCATTGAACAAACAGCCACAGTGATTTCAGCTCCGCCGCTCCCCACTCCATGACATCACACATACAGTGCAGACATGAGCGCGAGCTGTGAGTCTACACCCCCGCCCCCCCACCCCCATCTCCCTCCTGCCCCATGTAAAACCAGACTCTCAGAGGAGTCCTGTAAATGCCTCCTCCCTCAAATGGTGCTTTTGTTTCCAGTAGGTTTTTGTTCACAGCCCATTCACTGAAAGCCAGCAGCATGAGGAAAGCTATTTGAATCTAAAAATACAAAATCAAAACTACAGCATCCACAAACTTCTCCTTCCACAACTGCACCCCACCACTGCCAGTCCATGTGTGTGTGTGTGTGTGTGTGTGCATGCATGCATGTGTGCGTGTGTGTGAATGTGTACGGGCATGCATGCGTGTGTGTGTGTGTGTGTGTGTGTGCGTGCATGCATGTGTGTGTGTGTTTGTGTGAGAGAGTGTGTGCATGACTGTGTTTGTATGGTTGAGTGTTTGTGTGTGCATGCATGCGTGTGTGTGTGAGAGAGTGTGTGCATGACTGTGTTTGTATGGTTGAGTGTTCGTTTGTGTGTGCATGCATGACTGTGTGTGTTCCCATACAGTTTAACTTCAATTTGAAGTGCTTCCTGTGGCCACACTGTGCAGCAACAAAGCTCTGTTCATTGTATAAATTGAATTTGCTTTGTGTGTAGTATTCAATTTGCACTAACAAATCAGATTATTGTGGTTCCACATAACCCTGGGGCACAGAAACATTGACATAATTGAACTTTGTACACAGTAGTTATATACCTAAAATACAACACGTCATAAAGAGCCACGTGAAAAAGGTAAGATAGTAACATGTAAGCAAGCTGTATGTTGTTATGCTGGATAAGCTGGATGTTAGGTTGAGACAGGGACCCCAGGACAGTGTCTGAGGGGATATATAAGGGTGTTCACATATCACATATTCATATTCATGTTCACATATTATATCCGCGTTACATGTGATGCAGTCTGCTCTCGATCACAGCTTCTCATTGGACGACAGGGGAAAGCATATCCTGCCCATACTTCCCAGCATCCCCCAGCATCAGTGAGGAGATGCGGTTCTGCGCTCACATGCGGTGCAGAGTTAGAGCAGGAGGGAATCGCCCCTCCCTTTGCATTCTGGGAGCGTATTCACTGCATGCTTGACCCCGGGTGAAAGTGAGTCTCACCTTGGTCTCACCCTGGGACTCTTAACGGGAAATCCCAGCAGTTCTGCCCCTCTGACGTCCGACCTGCAGATAAGACCAGCCGGTCTGGCACGGGGAGCCCAGCGGCGGCAGAATCAGCAGTTCACACAAGGGCGCGACTTTCGTAATGTCGCAAGTAAGGGTGCAAACATGGGCAGACATGACCGTGATCCACCGTTATTTGACGTAGTGGGGAGGGAAGTATTTTTTACGTGCGTGTGTGTGTGTGTGTGTGTGGTGTGTGTCTGACAGATGTGGGCTAAATTCCTCCAAAATATTTCCTGTCTGCCCTTTTCTCACTGTTGGGTTAAAAAAAGGGATCGTGTCAGAGGGTGTCGTCACACATTGAGACACAGACTTCACACCCGCACACGACTTACATAGAGACTTACAGTAAGCACTTACGCCGACTTGTTTGGGAATAAGCGTAAAGGTTAGATATGAACAGGCTTCTACTTTCAGGCCTTTCCTAAGGACACAGACATTCAGTCTGTCCAACCGAACAGCTTTGGACAATCGCTGGACGATAGGCTGCGTCCAGCAGAGTACTAAACTCAGAAAAACATATGGCCTGTAAGGCAGGGCTGTTACATAAGGGGAAAACGCTGAAGGATTCGAACAGCTATAAAAAGACACACTGCAGCCTGCATTGCTTGCATTATTCGTAATTCACCAGCAATGAGACCGTCGAACACGCTGTCGATGCTTCCTGTCCATCTCACCGTTAATCTATGACGCATTGCACACATGCTGAGCAAGGCCACAGAGATGCCATATTAATGGATTTTTTTTTTAACATGTCTGTTCTATTCTGGTCCCCGATCTATCAAGTTTCTGCCTTGGGCAGCGTTTAACCCGGGGGGAACAACACACTTCCCTTTCTGCGGATCCGAGTCCCTCCTCTGTCCTCACCGCGGGAGACAGCAGAGGCCATCACTGCGTCTGCGCATACTGTGTCCACATCTGCGCATACTGTGTCCACATCTGCACATACTGTGTCCACATCTGTGCAGACGATGTCCACATCTGCGCATACTGTGTCCACATCTGTGCAGACGATGTCCACATTTGTGCAGACGATGTCCACATCTGCGCAGACGATGTCCATATCTGCACATACTGTGTCCACATCTGCGCATACTGTGTCCACATTTGTGCAGACGATGTCCACATCTGCGCAGACAATGTCCATATCTGCACATACTGTGTCCGCATCTGCACATACTGTGTCCGCATCTGCGCATATTGGGTCCACATCTGCCCATACTGTGTCCACATCTGTGCAGACAATGTCCATATCTGCGCATACTGTGTCCACTTCTTCACCTATAGCATCCACAACAGGACACATCTGCGCAGCATACCTGAGGCTCCCTGAATGTGCCGTTTGACGGCCACGTCCAGCACACAGACCACAGGTCATCCTGTGCCAGCTCAACGCAGACCGATATAACTGTAATCTCCAGGCCTGGGGAGTCTTGGGGGTCACTGCTAGGATAGATTACCTCCCATAGGTCACCTTCCATGAGCCATTCAAATACTCCAAGTGTTAAAAATGCATTCTCCCGGGCAGGCTGCAGCTGTAAGTCCAAACATGTTTGACACATTAAAGAAGCCAGAACAGCCTGAAGAGTCCAGAAAATGCGCTGCTACCACTGAATTAACAATCCAATATGTACCACTGCTGGGTTCACGCCTTTATTGGTGCTATAGAGAACCACAATGCCTTCCACTGAATCCACGGCTCACAGTGCTGGAACAGACAGGTAGCTCAGGTAGCCAAGATTGTCCAAGTCGAGGTCAAAGGTCATACAGTGAAGACAACAGTCAAATCAACCCCAGTAAAGTTTAATAGATACTAATGAAGTATCTACTGTATATCAACCCAATCTATAAATAGGTAAAGTAAAATGTAACTTGCAAAATGTAAATGTAAAATGTAAGGTTGTATTTAACTTTTGAATTTTGTAGAGTTTCATTCATACCACATTAAGATTTAACTCTTTCCAACAATGCATAGCATATTTTTTCTTCAGTAATTGCACAGAGAGTTTTAAAAAATCAACACTGACACCGCCACATTTCTTACTGTGAGGTAATAACAAACCAGCTGGTCAAGCTCAAAACCCTCCTAGACCTTCTGCACAGTCAAAAATCATCTCTTAAAAAAATCATCTCCTAAAGCTGGCTTGCAGTTAACAACAAAACTAGATGGAAGGATTTGAGAAACAGCTCCACGAACACAACAAATTAATTATAACACTACACAATAAAAGTCGGGAAAATTTAGCATCAACAGAGAATGACAGAGTTTCAGACTACGCATGTACATGTTCTGCAGCATGCAACTGGCTACTCTGTCCCCTCTTAAAGTCTGGTTTTAACGAAGCTGTCTGCGGTAAAATTGCAGTGGTTTTGATGACACAATACTTTTGCCCCTCTATTACAGAACCCATGCCCAGTCTTGCGTAACTCTTACAGAATTAACAGAGCGGGGTGCCAGACCAAGACCAGTTTTCCACACTCCTCACTGTCGCTGGGAAACGTGATACTCACAACTTTGCTGGGCAGACACTCTTGAGCAAGAGGGAGACAGAGAGATATTCGAGATATTTATTCTTTGTCTAAGTACTGTCATATGTACTACGTGTGTTACATGTGTATGGACAGACGACATATGTGTGTGTGTGTGTCTACATGTGCATGGGTGTGTGTGTGTGTGTCTGTGTGTTTGCTGTTTGCTTTGGTAACATGTACTGAGGTAAAGCACCTTGCATTAAAACACTGAATCAGAGAGAAGTGGAGAGATGGACTTCCATTGAGCTGAGGATTAATGATTCTGCAGAGAACAGCATGTTACATCATTACAGCACTTTACCCAAACACATGCAGGCCACACGGCACGGGGCTATGGATCAGTCCGGATGCTGGAACAAACAAAACTCCACCCACCGCAGCCTAAAAAATGTCCGGCGCTTTGGTCGGACAAATACTTTCATATTCAATCAAACTGGTGATTTACAGATTGCAGGAAATACGACCACTTCCTGAAAGGTTAGAGGTGTCTGCTCTAGCCCTGTTGAGAGTGCTTGAAGGATGGCTTATATTGTGGGTGTGATCCTCAAAGCCAGCAGCCTGACCTTTAAATAGTAGCCCTCATTCTAACATTCTTCGCTCGATTTGGCTCCTGCCTTTTCAGCTGTTGGAGGAGTGCTTCAGCCTTCAAAGAGGTTCAGATGGAGTGGTTCGGAGGGATTGGTTCTGCTGTTCCATTTCAGTCCGGTGGGAGTGGTTCAGTAGGAGCAGTTTAGTGAGGGCAATTCAGTTGGACCGGCTCACTGAGAACGGTTCAGGTGGAGTGGTTCAGTGGTTGCCATTCAGAAAGAGCAGCTCAGTGAGAGTTGTTCAGTTGGATCCGTTTGGTTGGATCGGAGCAGTTGGATCAGTTTGGTGAGAGTGGTTCAGTTGAAGTGGTTCAGTGAGAATGGTTCAGTCAGAGCAGTTCAGGAAAAGCGGTTCAGTGAGAGTTGTTCAGTTAGATCAGTTCATTTGGATCGGTTCAGTTGGGTCAGTTGAGCTGCACAGGTTTAGCGGAAACAGTTCTGTTGGCGCGGTCGAGCAGGAGCTCCCAGCCTCGGCTCCATCTGCCCTGGAGCTCAGAGTGCTTGCTCTGCCAGCGAGATCAAGCTCCTCATTAAAATCACATTACAAATCCACCCCCAGCCACACTTCCAGTGATATAACACGTCTGCTCAGGTTAGGCCAGGGGGCGGGGTGCTACACAGGCCCACACCGCTCCCCTTTAACTCATGTGACCCCATTTTAAAGGCAGGGTGTGCTGTGGACCCCCTCAGTGACACCTCATTTTCTGGGGTCTGAGCCCCTGTCTGCTCAGAGACACTGCTTAGCTGCTGATTGGCAGAGCATTGTGAGCGCTAGCATGTACTCTTCCCACAGCACAGCCACGCTACAACATCCTGCAGAGAGAGGAGACAGAGACAGACAGAAAAAAATTCTCTCTCCTATAACCGAATGACGCATGGTGAATGTAAATTCAATAAGGGTGCTCGAACTACATGTACGGCCTTAAACGGCTCATTAAATAACCAGCTCTAACGCTACGCTTTACACGCATGTGAAAACCATTTAAACACAACTAACAAATTTCTCTGGCTATGCAATGAGGCCTGCTATGGAGAGATGGATCTTATATCCCTGTTTCCACGTCAGAAGCTCCCCTCTCACGGAGAGCCACCGCAGTGAGGCTTCTGTCTCATACACACTGACATCTTAACTACTGACATCATGCAGTGCATCTCTGCCACTTATTCGCTCATTTGCCAAAACAAGATTAGGCAATTCCATTTTTTAATGGTTTCACATAACAGTCCATTTGTTGACCAAGACGGCTCAGTCCAAACGACAACCCAAAGGTCCTGGCAGCTTCACATCCATCAAACACATGGGATATAAAAAGACAGGTGAGGCGTAGCGTGTATTTTTAAGACAGCGTTAAAATTAGATTTAGACTTGAGATTTTGAAGAGGCTGGGAGGAGTTGGAGCGGTACGGAGGACTGGGCTGACACATGGATGGATTCTGCTGGGCGTATTGCTGAGGCTTTGGTGGCAGGAAATGCGTCCATGTCGATCTACGCAAAACAAGCTTCTGAAGAGGATCTCTGTTATTCATCTGCCACCATAAACACACTGCAGATACGATAAGCACCGTCCTTCCAACTTTCCCTGTGGCTACTGTAATCCCTCAGCCTTTCTGCTGGTACAGTCTTTCTCCTACAGTTAGGTCATTTTGGTTTTATGTTGTTTATTTTTCCACTGTGACAACGCAAACCCGACGGACTGGTCAGGCAGTGGTTTGTTGTTTTCCTTTACGGGCCAGATTATTGAGATCTGATGTCTAAATGTTGCTCCTTGCGTGTTGTTGTGCTTGGTCCAATCAGATCCATTTCAGTGAAGCGGAACTTGGCAGAGTTCCGACCCCACGTCCCTCCCCCCCCCCCCCGCCCCCCCCCAACACACATTCCCTCCCACAGTCATTCTCTCACCGAACAACAAAGTGGGCAGGAGGGCATTCCTCAGCCTGCTGCCAAATCTGTGTGTGTGTGTGTGTGTGTGTGTGTGTGTGTGCGCGCGTGTGTTTACATGTGTGAGTGTGTGTATCTGTGCGTGCAAGTGCTTCTGCCGATGTGTGTGGGGCAGAGAATGGCAGCATGTGTGCATGCTCTTGGGTTTGAATGTGTGTGTGTGTGTGTGTGTGTGTGCGCGTGTGTGTGAGTGTGTAGGCGCGTGCATGCCTGTGTGTGAATGCATGCATACATCTGACATCTGACTGCATCTGAGACAGACTGTCAAGCAATCAAGGTTTTAACATGAGTTAATCTCTCTGGGCCACATGGGCCCCCTTGCAGATTACAGGCCTCAGTCAAAGAGCTCTCAGAGAAACTGCTTTCATAATACTGATTCCTCCTTTCAGATGAGCACAAGTACAGATTCCACCCTGTGCAGGGAGGCACAGAAACACACAAACAAATAAACAAACCACAACGACAAGAGCCAAAGATCGCACGAGATTAACATGAAAAAGTACCAGCTCTTTCTTTTTTCCCTTTGCGGGTATTTTAATTCTGACTATAATTTTTACCTTATCTGTTAGATATATGAGACTCCTTGAGATTTAAAGAAAAAACTATGAAATATTACTTTATCATTATTAACATCAGAACCATTCTGAACACTGATTTTCTATGAAATTCTGAAATGCAAATAGAAATTATCTTAGAAAAACAAAGACAGATGGAAGCATTTATGGAATGAAGCACATACATTTCCATTCCCCGTGTGCTAAATTAGGATGGAATTCAACCAAACTGCACATTATTCTTAATTCCAATGTATCGGAATGTGTATATATACAGATTTACACAATTGCAGCAGTCATTGCATGAGAAGAAAATAAATCGTAAATACTTCAGTTTGAGTCACAACTCGGTTATAATGATATAACAACAAGGAAAACTTTCTCAGTGAATAGTTCTCTCTCTGCAGGTCTGTAACTTTATCAAGCCAGGTCTTATTTTCGCCTTCACAGTAGCTGCGGGGGCTATCGAGGTCGTTGCCCCGGGTTTCCATGTGAAGACTGAGGCATGCGATCCACGGTCAGCCCGTAAAGATCAACTCTCACTCAGGGTCAGGGAATTTAAAGGCAAACACGCCCTCAAACCTCCGCTGTCTGTGCGAGATTTACCAAATTCCCCATCCCGTTTCGGAAAAATGCCGCTTCTGAAAAGCGGTGCCTGCTGACCCAGGGGTGA
Source organism: Megalops cyprinoides (assembly GCF_013368585.1). NCBI lineage: Eukaryota > Metazoa > Chordata > Actinopteri > Elopiformes > Megalopidae > Megalops > Megalops cyprinoides. The sequence goes on from NC_050586.1 coordinate 3,664,406, forward strand.
GAGGTGGATGAAAGAGGACAGGAGACTGTCTGACTGACAAAACACTGTTCGATAAATACGAGGAAAACGAAGCTCCCCTCCGCGTGAGGAAATGGAAAATCAGATCGGCCATTGATTTGGGAGCTGGAGCCTTAAACTCCTTGATGCAGATCACATCTTCCAGATGCTTGCTGTGGAAATGTTCTCCTTGGTTTTTGTAGATGTCGCTACAGTTTATCTCCAGGTTCATTCTGACTGCAGTGTGCTTCATCCTTAATTCTGAACAATGTAGTTTTTTACTTTTATAGTTTGCTTTTAAGTTGCACAACATGAGCCTGGCCATTTTTTAATAGTTATATCTGGTAAGCACTGCTGAATGTTATGTGCATGTACATCATCATGTTTATTCTGAAAAATCCACTGTCTAAATCCACATGTTGTGTTTGATTGGGTAAAAATTATATGTAATATATATATATATATATACACACATACAGAAGCTACCCCTCCAGCATTAGGTATGAATATTTCCAGGTTAATTCCTAAATGAATGCCTACAAGCCTGACATGAGCTAAATGAGACAACTGTATTCTTCCTTCCATTGGATTCAAAACCACTAAATCACCGAAGCAGAAAATGCTATTCAAACTAAAAACCAAAAAACAAACAAACAAGCAAGCAAAACAATAGTGAAATCCAAATCCAAAAACAAACCCTTGTGGGTCATCATGCTGAAACAATGATTGAATGATTTTTCCCCATGAGATGACTGACCCCAAATCCAGGGGTCACTTTACTGTAATACTACATGATTAATCTGTAAAGGTTTATTTTTGATGGGATGGCACTTTCCATTAAGGTGACATGGCTGTTTTAACAGAATCCGGGGGAGGGGGGAGATTGTTCCAGAAGCCTCAGATCAAGATTTTCGACCCTTTTCTGCACTTTGCACCATCCGTTCAGTGAATCCAGACTCATCACCATTTCAGCTCTGCTGATATGTACGTGAGGAAAAGCCCGATGCCAGACAAAGCTCTCCCGTTTTCGCCCTCCGCCAGATTTCTGTCTTTCTTTTGTTTTTTCCATCCTACCCACATGTACGGCTCACAAACAAAACAGCGCTGTTGACCAACACAGATTCCATCAGTAACAATGTCTGGCAGCAAAAAGAGCTTTCCTCATCAGGGACCAATTGTGGGCTAAATGCTTTCCGCTAACACAATGACTTTTGAGGACAACGCCGCGCTGGTCGGGTGGGGGGAGGGGGGTCGCACGTTGTCAGGGGAGGAGATTCGGGATGTGCAGGGGACACCGTGTTGCTCGCTGTGTTGCTGACCTTATTGGCTAATTCCCCAATCCCCATGAATCTCACTTTCTTTGTTTCTGTTTTTTTTTCTTTGAAGGGGGTCAAGTGCAGGAGTTAATTAAAGCGTGTGGCCACACGTGTTTTTCTGGGGGGGGGGTGCCAAGGGGGACAATCAAGCGGAACAACCCAAGCAGGTAATTCCACCTGATCAGCTTTCAGACAAACATGGCCCTGAGAGACACCTACAGGATGAAGGAAAAGCATAAAAATACCCAATCACCTCTGAAGTATATCTGTTTTAAATACCAACCTTTCATAAAGTCATCACATCCAAATCTGACAAGCATCATACAGGAGACCCCCATCCTGTGCTGATTTGTGATTCCTGACTCGCTGCTGTGAGTACTCAAAGCAAGCAGTACTCCCTCTCCCAGCCCATTATTAGAAAAACATGCATATGAGTCCCTTGCCGGCTGCGTTATTACTCAAATGCACCGTACACCGCGTCCACTTGCTGATTGCATAACCACCCTCAGTGTAATGTATAAAATGTGGTTGAGCTAAATGTCTGTTAAGCATTAGCCTTTAGCAATGGAACAGTACAGGCACAGGGCAGTGTGGTATTCATAGAATTTTCCCATTCACTGGAATCTGTACAATGAATCGCGCAGATATGGTGATGGTCGTTACTGCCCTTCAGTGCTAAAAGAATCCCTGGCACCTTCGCCATAACCAGCACACCTGCCATTGCCTAACCACCCCAAACTGGTTTGGCATCATCTCAGGCCTCCGGCATTGACACACCTACCAGACACAATGCTGAACCATGCTGCAGCTCCAAAGGAGAGGACACCAAACGCAGCATCGAGGAGCTCAGTCTGAGGGCTGATTAGGCTGCTGGCTGATTCTCAGCTAATGGGAACATGCTGAATTGAACACCTAAAGTCAGCACAGAGGGACCCAGTGAAGCTCAGCCTCCATTAAAACAGCTTCGGAAGCACACGGCCGAGGAGCCTGTTTCTCACGTAACGTGTGAGTGCAGACTGTGGGCCGGCGAGTGCTGACGGCTGAGGTTTCTTTAATTGCGCAGTCAGAGTGGAGGTTGGCAGAGACGTGGGGAGGGTCTACAGAGGAAGGATGCGGTGTTCTGCCCGGGCCTGTCAGCGGACCAAGGGCTCGGCCCCGCGTCTGCGCCAGGACTCACGACGCAGGAAAGAAGGTGTGTCTGCTACAGGAAACCGGAGACGCTTCAGCCGGGCCCTGACGTGCCTGCCAACACCTCGCCGGCCAGTTCCAGAAAACCGAGGAGAAAAGGCTTCCTCCGTCACTGCTGGAAAGCTGGTTCCGCTGCCAGCGTCACCGCAAAGACGGGCTGAGCCGGCACCGCGGCGATCCGTCCGAGGTACCGTCGTGAGACGGAGAGAGGAACATGCCGGCCAACAGGCGCAGGCTGTGGCGGGATTCTGCATCAAAGCGAAACCGCTGAAGCTGTGTCCCTCCAACAGGAAGGACTATAATAACAGTAAGATTGATGAAAAGGGACCATTAAAATTGGAGCCCTCGTACTCATTAACCAATCAGAGCATGCGGCTTCTGTGAGAGCCAACTTTACTCTGAGAGGACAGGAACATGTACACACGTGTGTTTACTTGTTAGCTACAAAGCCTCCAGGGAGTGTGCAAGGGGGGGGGGGGGGGGTTGGTGAGAGTCCCCTGATTATGTCATCCCCAAACAGTTGACTGGGATTCATTAAGCACTTCCACACCACTGCATTGACACACTCCACTGCACTGCGTTAACACAGCCAGCCAGCCCATCAATCGAGCCGCTTGTTCCTCTGCGTTGGTCCGAAAATGAACGCACATGACCAGACTTAGCTCACAAAAGGCATTCTGCAACAAAATAGACAAAAAAGCCCTTCCTGTACATAAATAGTCTCCTACAGAGCAAATATGTTTACGCAACGCAAGGAACAGCGACAAAGGGGCTTGGTTTTAAACAAACAGCCATGTGGTTTTGGATGCAGTGATGTTACGCAATATATCATGCTGTCACACTGCAAGCACTTCTATACATCCAAAAACATGAACAACAGAAGTGAGAAGCAAACCAGTATAAAAAGTAGCCTGTAATTTCATCCTCATTATTTCAATTAGGTTAGATTCAATTTGGCTGGTAAGTTGGAAACTAATGCAAGAATGTAATCTAAATACTGTGGTTAGTGACTGATTCCCCTGCCTTCCCCATTTTCATTCTTGGGAACCAGCTTAACACAACAGCCACAGCCGTGGATTTGCAAAGATGGAGCGTTAAGAAAAACGACAGGGATGAGAGAGGGCCTGATTCACATGGGGGATGTCAGGGGTCAAACTGTGAGTTTGCTGACCCTGCCACTCACACCTCAATCCTAAAACACAGAGTGAGGTGCAGCTCTGCTCCTTGGACTGAGAGAGAGGTGACGCAAAAGCTTGCTTTGGAGAGGGTGGGGGTGGGGATGGTGGGGGGGGGACTGCCCACCCTGGCTCCGCACTAGGTGTTAAAGCAATAGCATTTCAAACTGTAATCCTGCCCAAAAATCAATAGCGGATCCAGACGTTCCTGTCTGCATTACATTCCTGAGTCAGGCAATCATCTCTGCTCTCATGGGGCAGAATGCCCCCCCCCCCCCCGCCCACCATATAACACACATGCCCTGTACCCTAAACCCCCCCCCCCAATCCTCTAATGGGACAGATCCAGTGTCTTCTAACACTATTAAAAGCCTGCCGGTGCTAAGGGCTGTGTGGAGCGTTTCCGTGTATGATATAAATAACTGATTTATGGATGGCTCTTCCTCTGCCCCCCCCCCCCCCCCCCACCCCCACTCACTCCCCAGCCAGAGACCATGTCTGCCCTCCGGCCCTTAGCACAGAAACACCTACATCAGCAGCAGCATTGTGGCACAGTGCTGAGGACCACAGCTTGTAACTGAAAGGTTGCTGGTTCAATTCCACACTGGGGCACTGCTGTTGTACCCTTGAGCAAGGTACTTAAGCCAGAATTTCCTCAGTCAATATCCAGCTGTATAAATAGATAACATGTAAAAATTAAAAAATAAATTTGCTCTGGATAAGAGCGTCTGCTAAACGACAAAAATGTAATTAATGAGCACAGCCTGGATAACCACCGCCACAGGCATGTCTGTACTGACAGCCATAGGTCATGAACCAAAGTTTAGTTTGTCAATTACATTTATTTATTTATTTATTTATTTTCTGGGACAGAGGATGGATGTTCTTGTACAGTCAGGCTGGACCACAAAGGGGGGCAGGCCACTGCCAAGACTATGACTCAGTACCAGATTCCTTACTTTTTTTTTCTCCTGCACACTCTTGACATTTCCAAACCACACACTGCTTTGTAGAACAGTCTAACAGTCACAGACCAATCACTGAACAGGCAGAACTGAAGAAACACTCAGAAACCAGCCTTTCAACTGATGCCGACACAAAGAATAAGTTCCTATTCACCTGGAGGCCGAGACAGACTTCCAACTACAGAGCGATCTGACATTACTGGAAACTCACTGACTCAACACTTCCAATCAGCGAAGTGAAAGAAGAGAGGAACATTCTCTGGAAACTGTCACCATTGTCACATCTGTTGCCAAGCCATTTTCCCTGTAAAAGATTACGAAATAAATAAATAAATGCAAAAGCATCCGATCTCAAACACTGAATGAAAGAAAAACATTGTCAGTTGGTATTGTGTGATGTGTTTACAGCGCGTAATAATGCTTTTAATAATACCCTGTCACTGCCGAGCGACATTGTAAATCTGCTAAGGGGAAAGAGCACTGCATCGAGGAGCGTCACATGCTAAGAAACGTCTCTCCCGTCACACTTAACCGGCAATGTGGTGCAAATTCCTCTTTCTCAGAGCTGTTCTGTCACATTCAGGGCTATTCAAATTGCAACCATACAAGCAACTGCCAGGGCTATCATTAAACGCTATTACTGAAAACAAAGTCTAACCAGAAGATCTGGAGACAGATAGGTTTTGGGTCAACAGACGGAAATGTGGGGAAAATGCACCCTGGATTCAAGTCAGCATTTGTTCTAGACTCAAAATTAAATGCAGGTGTTGCTTTTGTGGATGACCACAGTTCAGTGAGGTCAGCAAATGCCAGAATTAATTAACACCATTGTGTTGGAGTAAGTAAAAAAAAAAATCCATTTGTATGTACGTAAAAGTCAATCTTAATGTTCACTGAATCCAGGGGTTTGAGAACATATTTTCCTCCTTCAGTTCTCAACTTACCACTTACTAACAATAAAGAAGTTTCACACTTCAGTTTTTTTTTTACATACGATGCAGTGATTAAACAGGTTTGCTGTGTCAATCAAACACGTCATTTTTGTGTCAAAATAAATCACATTAAGAACACACCATAACACTGATTGATTTGCAAGACGATGATCCTCAGGACATTTCAAACACAATTAAAAGAAGCAAACGGCAGGACAGAAAGACAGACTGTTTTTTGTTTCAGAATGTCAGGAGTGGGGGGGGTGGACACTATACAGACGTGAAATAAAGGACACTTTACCTGTCATTTAGAGTGGAAAAGAAGGCGGGGCTAATGGGGTGTTACTTACTCCATTGATTCAATAAGCTATTCATATGCATCCTGCAGGCAGGTGGAAATGCACAGCCCGTCTGCACACCACACCCAAGTGAAGGAGGCAGGGGTTAATGCCTTTATCCAGAAGCTGGGGAAAACCAGACACACACACACACACACACATGCAACGATGAGCAAAATGTGCAGAGACACAAAGAAGCAACAGTGACATAAGCATTCACATGAACACACATTTACAGTACAGTGTGACAAAAAGCATTATGGTAGAGCTACACAGGCACGAGCTACACACACATTTTTATAGAATACTTTGTGTAGTTGGTGATGAAGGTTCAATGCAGAAATGCAATGCAGACTTTCCTCAAAGTAATGAATACACATATTAGGTTCACGAAATAACTAGAATTTATTCTAGAACTAGAATAAATTTCTTTCTGTACGGATAAGAAAACAACTATCTAATCAAAACATACAGTACATCATTCTATAATAAACAGTCAGTCCAAAAGAAATAAACGGTCATGCACTAGGTTCATTAAGTGAGAATGGCTGTCAATCCACAGCTGAAACAAAAACAGTAATTAGGTGCCGATAAAAGACCATGAACGGCCACTTGTTGCGCTCCCTGAGCGCTTCACACCTCCGCCACTCTCTCGCTACATGAATCAATTCGAACCCCCTGTTTTCGCTTCACGTGGGAGAGCGTGTGCGCTGAAAAACAGCCCCATAAAACAAGAAACGCAAAAGAGTCGTGACTTCGCCTTTTTTCCACTTAAGAACTCCAAACATCCGACAGCCTCGTCACATTTTTGTACTGGAGTAGGCGGATAAGACGCATAGCCTACAGACTGATTACACGTATCTGTGTTCGAGTCTCGGTACGGGGCACTATAAGCGATGCTGCAGTTGCACTCAGAGATACTGTTCCTCGTTTCAGTTTGCGTCACGCATTAGTCTACTTAGTAACATATATTATATATATTAATGAATATTACATTAATAGTCAAAACTGGTCCGGTTGCTCAAAAGCATCGTGTTAGATAGATCTTAAAAAGAGGCTACCAACGGAATGGAAAAAATAAGACAAACAAAACAGCAAATAAATGTTATTTAGCAAATAATGTCGCCATCTAACTGTAATTAAATTACCCGCATCCGATGCTGTCTTTGATATCAAGATAATGTAATGTAAACTCAATAGTTCAAAATCAGTCCTCCATCTGAATCCTGATTGGTCCTGCCACGGCAGTAGCTGCTAAAACATCGAACATCGTCGATAGCCGGTGGCCACAGAACTTTCTCTAAAGTCGCCTAGCAATAAAATTGTACCCTATTAACAAACACCAATTCGATTAATGCGAACCACGCCACGCAACAAAACAAAATAAAAAATAAAAGAAAAAGCAATAGCAATATATATACACTGTTCTTGTCATCACAAATCAATTTATACAAAACCCCATGGTACTTACAGCAGCAACGTTGCAACAAAGATACTTCGTTGGTTGAAACAACCAAAGCGCCTCTGTTGGTTTATCTGGGAGAAACGTGCCACTTAACGAACGCGGTCTCGCAAGAAGTTAATTTATCTTCGGAATTTAATTTATTTCCCTATTTAATGAAGCTCTACAGCGGGTGCATTGCGGCACAACCTCCGATGATGTCTCACAGTCTATTGCGCACTCTCTCGCTCTCTCTCCCCCTCTCTCTCTCTCTCCCACACTCTCGCTGCCTCCAATCAATGCGCCCGCCTCTCGCAGAGTTCAGTGTCTGAAGCCCTTCACAGGGGCGGTGGGCCGAGCCGTTTCGAGCAGGTTGATGAAATGCATGTTTTATGGGTTGTCTTAGGAACCAATTCCAACTGCAAGGCTTGGTGTTTTGTACCCACGTACCCCTTCCCTCCCCTTCCTTCCTTAGACGAAAGCCAATGCTCCTGGCTAGAGCGGTAACTGTCAGACAACATGGATGTTTCATTAGGGCCACCGAGAGAAAGGAAATCAGTCCTACTTTCTGTGAGAACAAAACGTGTGTTGTTAATTGGTTTCAGCGCTTACAAAGCAATGAAGCGCCGAGCGATCGCTGTCGGTGGTGACGCGTGGTGTTTCTGCGCTATCAGGCCCACAGTTTGAGCGAAGGCCATCTGTCTAAGCTGAGAGTGGCTTCACTCCCCGTGAATCATCACCGCCTATTTATATCCTCCCTTCCCAACATCTGGAACACTTTCTGTGGTTAAAAATCATTTAGCTCAAAGCTAGTCTGTGTTCTACAAAATCAAAAGCAATATGAATTCGTCGGTCAGTGTGGTATTTCTTTGATGGACGTTTTTGTGTGGCTAAAGATTTTTTTCTGCATGATAAATCTAGTTTCCTTTCAGTAATATAATGACAGCCAAAACATTTTATCTGAACTGAATAGTTCTGTTGTTAAGACTGTGGCCAATGTGGCTAAAAGTCTGAAAAGTATTAATATCCAAGCAGAGGATTCAATCATTTCCCTGTGTTTCCTATATTCTTGTATAATACAGGTTTGGGTGATCTTTGCGAGAAATTGTTTACGCCGTCTCTGTACTTAGAACACTTAAACTATCAAAATTCTACCATGTAGTGTGACAATGCAATTTTTACACAAAACTTTGACCGGCTAACGCATCACTAGCCCATAAGGGGAAAGCAAACATAGTAGTCTGGGAAGGACCGGCAGCTATATGAGAAATTATTTTAGGACATTTTCTTAAACGCCTTGCCTCGGTATTAGTTCGTTCTTTCATTCACTTGTGTTCAGTTACATCGGGTCACCTTTACTGAGTGTCTGATATATTTGATAAATTGCGCCATCTATTGGTAACTGCGTTTTTCATGGTACCAAACCCAAACTTAAGCTTACGTAACAATTTGGCTCCCGCCCGAACGCTTAACGCATATAAAAAAGACAGCAAATCCGACGCACAATACACGTAGAAAGTGTTTTCTTTTTCTGTGGGATAACATCTGCTGTATTAAAGCCGTCTTCTTTTCTTATTTATTTTTTGACCTCCTTGCTATTCTTTCAGCAGTGTCTTTTCCATTGCCAGCATTTTAGAGCACACCTAAATTTCATCTCAGCACCCCTAAAAAAACAAAAATTATATCAGAAAATAAAATATAATAATAATAATAATAATAAATTATTTTTTTCCTGAAATAATTTTTAGCCCCCTAACGTTAGATTTTACAAACTTGTCTGTTAGAGACAGGACAAACAATTACAGGTTCAAATGGCTTTATTTAAACAGGTTTAATGCCCAGCATTCTTAACTAAGTCATGATGTTACACACTCCGGTATAGTAGGTGGCGGCATGCACCTTTAACATTGGTAGTCCGCCACGCCAGTGAAAGGAGAAGGAGAAGTAGGTTAATGAATTTCGTGGCGCAGATTACAAACACAAAGCAAGTTGCAGAATGTTCTGGGAGCTTTGGGTCAAATCTGGACGTTATTACTGTGACGGCTTGGTTAAATACTCGTTTCTGATTGGCTGGAGGGGTGTGCATTATTTCCCAGTAAATGCACGGTAATAATGCACGGCTATGAAGTAGTTCCAGTGAAAGTGGCCTTATCACCGTTCAAAATTAATACGCAAGATCGTTCAACTTTACTGAAGATTCCATTTACAACCGAACATAATGGCAACATTGCAATTACATTAGGTTACGTTACAGTTAACAGCATCAACATAGCTAGAGCATCAACAAAGTGACATCGCCAATACACCGTGCCACTTAAAATGGAGAATCTCTCAGAAATAACGTTTAACCTTTTTGGAAAGAATGGAGACTTTGAGACTTGGATGAAAAACAACGTACTGGACAGTCCAAAAAGGAGGTGCGCCTGTCAAAAGCAAAATTAGCCTAGGGAACAAGTGGAAAAATACAACAAAAGGCATAAAACCATCAGCGAAGATTAAATTAATAAAACAGAGGAAGGGAAACACCAGGACAACACAACAAAATCAACAACATGGGTAATCGGGGTTTTTGGGTAGTCGAAAACGACGAGAAACATGATTTCGAATCATTAAATGCTGAGGGTCTTAACAAGATGCTGCGGTCCATTAAGCAACATTTTAACAGAAGTACACAGTCTCAAGTTTTTTGGACTTGAGAGGAGGGCTACTGGACACCATCTGAGAGACGCTGATGTCCCGCAGACGCCCGACAGATATCTAGCAGGCTAAATATCCGGAACTGTCGGGGAGTCCAAATCCTGTAGTGTGAAAGGTGTAGTGACTGGCAGTGAGTGCGGCGACGAGCTGCAGCCAATGAGAGCGCAAGACACGGGGTGAGGGGAAACCCGGGGGAGGAGTTGAACATCAGCAAGCATGGCTTCAACAAAAGTTCCGCGATCTGCTTGGATCCAAGAAATGGAGGAATATTTGGTTGAACTTTGGCAGGAGCACAAATGCCTTTTTGATGTTTCCAAAAAAGAATAAATTCCTGCAGTACTGTGAATATGAATTCATGACTTAGGACTGTGACTCTTACATTACAATTTAATCACATAAACAATATCAATAATAGCAGTACTACGTTAAAATACAAATATTGTGAGATGAGATTTTGGCCATATTGCTTACAGAGCACAATATCTTTTTCTACAGTAGGCCTAGCCATTTTTGGAAGAAAAAAAATCCTGTCTCGCGCATGGTATCGTGTCATTCCCCGTGTCACTTCTCGCGTGTGTTTTCGTGACAAAACGTTGTTTGGAGACCAGACAGACGCGTCGGAGATTCCTTCTGGGGAAAAATCTTGTAATGTGACCCCCTGTCGCTGATCGGTCATGTAGTGCACAAACCACAACGACTTCAAGATTCCCGATTAAAAGACAGCAAGTTGTGTAGTGTGAAAAGTACAGCGATCTGACGACTCTGAAAGTCATGTAGTGTGAACCTGGCCTAAAATGACGGACACAAATGTAACGTTATCCATTTCACCTGCTAAGCGGACTCTGTGTAGCTGGATATATCAGAGATTTCTAGTTAGTGGGCTAAGTTACTGTAGTTTCAGTAGCCGAAGCCTAGATGTGTAACATATAGTAGCCTATTTTTAATGTAGGCTAATGTAGTAGCCTACATTTTAAAATAATTAAATTTCTAAGTTTGGATGTGTCAAACCAGTTATATGAATGGACTTTGTTATGCGGATGTGCACATAATGTAATATATATTTTTGTTATTATTATATTTTAATATGAGTGCTGAATTATTTCTTTGGTATAAGCGGAATAAACCACTCCTGACGGTGCAGTTCAGGGTGGTTAACGGGGCTTCGCCGCGAGGCCGCATCACACCACCCTGTCGTGGTTTATTTCCATAGAACTGCAGTCGAGGTTTAGACAGTGTCTGGTTATAGTTCCGTGGTGTGGATAGTATCAAAGTACATTATCTGACGTGGTTCCCTGGAAATGATCGGCTAATGTTAGCTTTCTGAGCTAGTCTGCTTGCACAGTTGCCAGCTAAGAAGCTAACTGATGCACTTTATTATTTTAGTTAATCACAATGTTTCTTATTCTGATAGAACTGGGCTGAGAAAAGGAGAGAGAGGAGGATGGAGTCGACAGAGAGAGAGAGAGAGAGAAATATTTTGTGGTGTAAAACTCCCGATGAAATATCCCGATGTTTACATAGTATTTATGACTTTTTGTGCTCCTACATGGATTGCGATTGCACCCCTTGTATTTTCTCCTGGTGCCGGGCCTGCACAGGACACTTACAACTGCAAAGCCATGGGTTGCCTTCACAGAACATGTTTTGTTGGAAGTCCCCACAAAAAAATCTGAGAAGCACCACAATCCTTTAAATTAACCCCACTGAATGAACGGGATACTCTCTGGTGGCTCGTTTAACAAAGTCCTTCATTAGCCAGCGTGTATGTCTGATTTAATGGGAAGACAGGCATGCTTCAGAAACAGGCCTTTTACACTGCGGCACTGATGAGCTGGCAGTTCACTCTAGTCAAGCACTTAACCTCCTGATTCCAGGAATCACCATCTTGACTGTGCTTAATTAGATTTTCTCCTCAGTCCTGAGAGTGTTGGTGATTTAAAGGGAGCAGGGCTTTCAGCCAGGCGAGTTGAGCTGCCCTACACCTGACTACCAGGTGATGCCATGGAGCATCTGAGTGCATTGATCCAGAGAATAACAATGTCTGGGCTGTAATGTAAAGCAAGGAGGGGTCGCAGGGGCAGGTGCCTTTTTGGCACCGTAACCTGGAACCAACCCATATCAGAGAGGTCTTACTTAACTGTGGGGAGGTAGCCCTTACTGCTAAGGATCACATGATTCAGACATAGCCTACAGTAGTGACAATCACATGAACCAATGAAAAATTAAACACTGTGTAATGGGAAAATGGGTAAATGGTTTTTAGGGTGATTTCAAACGCACAAAAATGTATGGTGATGCTTTACTTGGTTACTGGAATTCAGCACTCAAAATTAACAAAATAAATTGGGTGATCGGGGTATACATTTATATAGCAGTTACATGGTGTCCTGGTTTGATGCCTTTTTACGCAAAACCGTTAAAGCAGTTTTGAGAAACTTGCCTCTGTTTTGCTTCTTCTATTATCATTCAGCAACGTGTTTAAAAAGTTTGCCAAAAAGTTTAAAACAAATCACAAATCACAAAAAAGAAAGAAAAAAAAAACAAAATGGGCCATGGCCCAGTCCTGCACAATTAATGGTTACATATGCATTTTTCAGTGTTGAGACATCTGAACTGGCAACAGGTCACTTACACATCCAAGATGTCAGCTTTCTGACCCCAAGAGATATTCACCATTCTGACCAGGGAAATTAAAAAGGAGGCCTCATCAAAACAGCGAAGACAGGCTGCTTTGAGTAATCATTTCTTTCAACATCATATTTTTGTCAAATGAATTTAAAATATAAATACAAAGCAGAAATGTATTGCAATATACAAAAATAATTACATATTTACATATTTCCAATGTATTGATTGAGCTAAAAATATATTCCCTAAGATATATTTTCAATATATTATTTTTTTATACTGTGGGGTGGGTGCTGATGCTGGGAGGTATATAACTCAGTAATCATAAAGTAGTGAAAAGTTGAAATGTAATCCAACCTAGATAAGGGCATATTGCATAATGATGGATAGGTTTGCTTAGCCCAACTGAAAATCTGATCTCTGCCCCAAATATGATATTCTACATGCAGTCAGAGATTGTGTGGGAGATGAGTCAGGATAAAAGCTATTGCCTTGTTTCAGATGGAGCAGAGGCACCACAGGGTGAATTCACACTCCACAGAAGGTAATGTTAAAAGGAAAATGACTGGAATTGAATTGGTAAAAGTACTCAGCATTTGCAATATAAAGGCCTATTGTACAACTGCGCGCTGTATCAATGGCATAGCAGAATCAGACCATTAGGAGCTTGTGAGAAGTTTAAATACTCAGTCTTTTATTAATCCTGTAATGAAAACAGATCAGAAATAACAATGCACCTATGCTTCTAAAATGTCCAGGATTTAAAAGCAAAGGCCAAAAAGTGTCAGGCATGAACAATAACCACTGAACACGGAGACTCGTCTCCATCCAGACAGTTATACTGCAGATCCACACTGCTTTGAAGAGCCATCAGTTGACCAACAGACAGTAAGCAAGATTCAAGAATTTAGGATTCTGGAAAATTGAAACTTCAGAACACTTGTGTTGTATAGTTGACTCATTTTTCAAGGTCGTTCAGCAACAGCTTATTTTTACAAATTCTGCTCACCATATTTTTTTCTTGAAAAAAAATCTCCTTTCCGTATGTGTATTTGTTTTTCTGAGTATTTGTGATCTCAGAGGACATGGCCGGGGTCAGCATGTGAACGGGGCTTTCTGAAAGTCATGCCACACGCGGAGCAGGCGGTGAGGCGGAAATCCGTTCACCAGGACGAGCTGAGAATAGGCGCACCTGCGGTACTCCAGGTTTCCAACCACAAACAGGCTGCGCATGGAGGCAAGGCTGTAGGAGTAGACCGGCCGAACGCCCAGCAAACGCAGGCAGAGGCCCACGTAGACGTCCTCCAAGGGGAGCGGCCTGACGAACCTGGAGGCCCACGAAATCTTCCCGGCCAGGTCGGTGGAGAAGACGTACCCCGCGCCCGAGACGTAAGGGGGGTACGAATCCTCGGGGAACACCTCCTCTGGGATGTGCCACTTGCTGTTCCTGTTTCGCCGGGGGCGACCGTCGGCAATGACTGAGCCCGTGATGAAGCCCCGCCTGGCGGTGCCGGCTGTGGGGTCCAGGAGGTGCTGCACCAGGTAGTGTACATTGAGGAAAATGTCCGCGTCCACCTTCATGGCGTAGGAGGCGTGGCCACACTGGGAAGCCAGCCAGTGCATCATCATCATGGTCTTGACAGTCAGGTTGCCGTAGCTGTCCAGGAAGTCCATCTGGATGATGTCACGGTGCTCCTGGCTCTCCTTCTCCAGGTCGCTCTGGATATGCACTCCACCCCAATCCCCGGGGGGTAGCCCTGCGAAGAACAACCTCAGGATGTCCACATTGGGGATGGAGTCCTCCTGTCCCCATGTCTTTCTGACCGCATCCCTGGAGGATCGGTCCTTCGGCGCTACCGGCACCATGAGCACCAGGAAGGGATGCCGCCCTTTGCACTTCTCCGGCTGGTTGAGGACATACTTGTAGGTAGACGGAGAGATCACCGCGTAAAACTCCTTATCAACAGGATGCAGACTCTGGCCGGCCTTAGCGTGACCTCTGCGATTCAGAAAGAACCCGACAAAAAAAGTGAGCAGTGCTGCCAAGAAAAAACATTTTATTAGCGTCCGCTTGCAAGACCAGACCTCGAACATTCCTCAACCGTAGCTCTGACATGCAGCTGAATACAACTCACAAAAAAGAAGGTAACATTCCATCGGAACCACATGGGTTCAGTTTAGAGTCTGAAACAAGGTGCAGCCGGCTTTGTTCGGATTGGTCATGTCTTCAGCACGTCTTTATTTCAGTGCAATCCACCAAGAGACCTTCGTCCTCCTCCTTTGCTCAGTGCTACATAAACAAGCCACTCCCTAGACGGTTCCACCCCCCGGAAAATATCCACTTCCTCCCTACTTAGTATTGATTGAAAGCCCAGCTCTCCCGCCAGGGAGACGCTGTAAACCAAACTAAGTGTGGGAATTATGTCAGGCTCCTAGCATCCCAGCAATCCATTTTCATTTAGAAGCCTTACAGAGATCAAGCTCAGTCTGTTTGCTTTCAGTTTCGCCTTCTGAAGTGACGGTCGGTAGAGTGCAAGGTCCATGGCAACAAAGGCAACATGCCGTTTCCAGCGTGGTGAGTCACGGCAGGAGCAGCCGGAGGGATCGGTGTGGCAGCATACCTGGCATGCCTCCCCCCGGCTCGCCTTTCAGCAGGATCCACTCAGGACCCGCCTGCTGTTTAATACACTTTACCACTGACAAGCAGTCACGTGCCCCTTGATGAACAGTGCTCGGTCAGACGGCTGACCTGGATACATTTGAGCACCAAAACAAAGTGGATTAAATGAATGAAAAAAAATTAAATAAATAAAAACGGGCTCCTGCTTGCGAAAGATTTAATCTCACGTTACTACACAGCCTTCCAACACACTCAGGCCCACCCCCTTCATGAAAATCTGGCGAAATGCAGACAAAAACACAGAAATGTGGCCTGTTTGGTTTTCCCACTCATCATTGCAGATGCAAAATGGTTTAAATTTCATAATTGTGGTTTTGACATAAGAAGGTAATAAGAAGGTATGGACATTGCACATTTCAAACGATATCATTAAATCTAACCATGAATACAAACTCTGTAATATAATTCATCATGTAATAGTATTCATCAGTGATACTGGTGAACAGTCCTCACGTGAAACCTTTTCTAAACCTATTCTATGTCACTGCAGGCCTTACAAGCAAAAGGTTGCTGGCTGAGTTCCCTGCTGGTGCTGTACCTCCGGACATGGCACTTTTGGCTTCAGTAAATAGTCAGCCATATAAATGGATAACGTAATGTAAAAAGGGAGTTCTGTGGACGAAGACAGCATGAAATCTCATCGAGGCTCGTCTCACTTCTAACAGTGAGTGTGTGGATTAGGAGGGGGAGTTTTCTCAGAGTGGGGGGAGAGACTGGGGTAGTTTATTACATCATTACCTACAGTGTGCTCAGCAGAGTCAAATAACCATAACAGGGTTTTTTTTTTTTTTTTAAACAAAGGTTGTTTTATTGTAATACGGTTACAGAGCAACACCTGTTTTTTCACTCAGTTAAAAAACAAACAAACAAAAACAACAACAACAACAACGACATAAATTCAGCAAAGTAATTTAACTTACACAGGTATTTAGGTGGGTCAGTGGCTTTAGCTTTGCGGCATCGCCAATTTAGGGACGGTTTTCCTATCATCGTAGCACAAGGATTTTTGGATCTTTGATGTCAATGCGCAGTGGAGAGGGTACAGATCCTGACTCTGTGAGATTCACTCAGACCACAGGAGGGTTTTGCCCATCGAGTGTTCACCAGCTCAGATCCATTTACACTGTCGATACAAACTGGCCAGTATGTTTTTTTTTTTAATTCATAAAACTGTGCATATGACAAATTTCCCTTTTTTCACCTCTGGCTCCTTGTACATTTTCACATTTTGCGAAAATGTAAGAAATCTTTGTTGTTGTTTTTCACTCTTAATAATATATTGAATAACAGGCCCTGCCTTGGATTTGTAGAAGAAATTTAATCAAGAAATAAATTGAAATAATTAACTATTAAAATTTTTCTTTTTCTTTTCTGCACCCCAAAGCCAAACATTGATATGTGAGTGGCGTAGTTTCATGTGCGGGACCCATGCGCGGAGTACGTGCTGGTACCATCTCAGTGCATGGGCAGAGCTGGGCATACTCAAATCACATGATTGCTCTGGCAAACTTTCCCTCTTTCAGCGGACGGCTTGAACTGAGGAGATGGGGATGAGAGGAAGATGGCAGGAAAGAGTGAGGAATGGCAGGATGGATGGGTCATACAAAGACTAATAAACAGAAAAGAGAAAAGGACTTCTGGGAGCCTCTTTGATAAAGTTTAACAGACGGGATCTCAGAACGAGGCCGTTTAACTTGGTGAATAACCAGAATCTATTATCCTTTCGTCTCTGTTCCGAACATTTTTAATCCTGTGTAATTTCCAATGAGCTGTAATGACAGTTCTGCGTGTATTAGGGGCTGGGAAAACCAGAGAAATGAGTCGGTCCAATGCAGACATAAGTTAATACTTTGTGAAGAGGAGGCCCCAGTAACAAAGAAGACCACAAACAGACCATCTGCCTTCTGTGGTAAAATGTTGCAACCAGATGCAAAATTAAACCAGAGAACACCAAATACAGTTTGATAAGTAAGAGCACCAAGCCAGATGTGTGTGTAAACCACCCCCACCCCCCAACCTTGAACTTTACAGAGAAGGAGGCTTAAATCTCTTGTCCTATAAAACATAGTATGTTCTTCTCTTTGGTGTGTGCGTGTGTGTGCGTGTGCATGCCTGTGTGTGTGTTTAGAGTGTGTGGTGCTAATCTGAGAACTGAGAAGCCCATGGTAACTGCAACAGTTCGTGAAATTCAGCTGTGAAAATGTGGGAAACGACAGTTAATGGAAATCAAGTGCAGGAGGATTCTGGGTAGGGTGGGTCTGGGCAATGAGGAGGCGTGTCTGCTGGGGGTGGGGGTGGGGGTGGGCAGGTGGAGTGTGGCTTTGGTAGTGACAGGGGTGAATGGATTCGTGGGGGTGAGAGGAGAGAGAATGAGACAGGGGAAGAGGATAAGAGGGTGAAAGGGATGGTAACGGTTCTACGATCGTTTCCTCCTCCCTTCGAAGTTTCTGAAGTTGGACGGCCGGATCTTCATCTCAGCGAACTCGATCGAATGCTCATGGCCTTTCCAGTGGAACCAGTTAACACCCTGAGAAAAACAGGAAGTACAAGAACTCAGACTAGGCTAGGTGATCCTGAAGAGCGGATATTTAAAAGAGAAGGCAAATTTACAATGCGGAAAAAGTCAACCATTGTTGTGGAAGGTAGGTAAGGCTAGCACAGATCCCATTATGCAGGTAAATTATGACTGGATGACTGGGTGGTGTTACAGAGGGTGGAGGTGGGGCAGAGGGCAGTTTGTTTATGACCTATGCACTTGGGTGGGGTAACAGAGTGCAAGATGAAGGTGGAGGAGGGGCGGTTTGTGTGACGTGCACCTGGCAAGGCAGGGCCTGTGACACTCTCTCACCTTGCTGTGGCTGTTGTCTCCGTACCGGCCCATGAGGTTGACACGGTGGCAGTTCTTGTACCAGAAGGCACCCTTGTAGGAGAGGGCGCAGTTGGTGACGGCGATGTCGTTGTCGTGGTCATAGGTAGAGAAGGGGCGGCCGTGGTGGTAGGTCATGGAGTCACCTGTGTGTGAGAGAGAGAAAGAAATAAATTAGCAAACTGTCTTAAAATACTAAAACAGGATAGAAGGGCAATCTTGCTAACAACAAAATTGTGCATTATGATGTTCATGACTAATCTGCAGGGCAGAAACTGAGGTGAGGATGAGGATGAAGGTGAGGATGAAGATGGAGATGAGGATGGAGGTCATGACAAAGGTAAGGATGATTATGAGGGTGAGGATGAGGAAGAGGTGAAGGTGAGGATGAGGATGAAGGTGAGGATGAAGATGGAGATGAGGATGGCGGTCAGGACAAAGGTGATGACGATTATGAGGATGAGGATGAGGAAGAGGTGAAGGTGAGGATGAAGATGGAGATAAGGATGGAGGTCAGGATGGAAGTGAGGATGACTATGGGGATGAGGATGAAGGTGAGGACGGCGTAATGAACGCACCTGCAGTGCCACTGTAGCCGCCCACGTGGACCTTGTAGCGGCTGCGGGGCTCGGAGACGCTGAACTTGTCGTAGTGGGCGTAGGCCGTCTCGCCCTTGTCTCGGAGGTCCACCCGCAGCTCGTACTGACCCGACGCTGTGATCTTATGAAGGTTCGACAGACCTGAGGGAGGGGAGGCATGACCACCATGTTACCTCGCTTCCCATACCGAGCGTGAGCGAGCATCGGGGACATACCAGAACACTCAGTGTGACTTCACAACCTTCAGCAGCCCGTGGTTTAATGTCACGTCACATGTTAGATCACAGGAGGATTTCCGTTTGCTATTACAATTATAATTGTAATATAAACCATAATTAGAACTAAGTAATATCATTAAAAGTTGGTTTAGGTGGACCTGTCAAGAATACTGCTAATCATATCCATATTTAAAAATTAAATGCAATCCTTTTAAAAATTTGGGATTATGTACGCAAGTAAAAAAGCTTTCAAAATAGGAAATTTGGTCTGGGGGGGCGTCCTAGGCTGGTTATCACTGAGGCATGCACACATTGTGACATCATCAAGTCCAGGCTAACACCCCCCGTTGTGATGTCATGCAATTGATTCCCATTCTTTGCTGATATTGTCAGTCAACAATGAGCTGACACAGCCACCGTGTGGGTGCTTTGATGTTTCATCTGTGGAACAGCTCATGTACAGTACCATTCTCTCGCTGCATTCGCGTTTTTAGTGCAGCACCATAACTGAAAGCCCGCATCAGGAAATGAGGCGGAGAGGAACGCACCAAGCCAGAACTCGTCGTTCATGTCACCAAAGCCAGCGGTGTAGTTCCGCCAGTTCCGGAAGAACTCCAGTTTGCCGCTCTGGCGTCGGACGAACACCTGTGGGGACGAGAGAGGGGACCCAATAAACCAGCGATGTCTCTGGATGGATTTGCAAATGCATATTTTTGCATGTGTCCCCCATTGGGTTGTTGATCAGGAGAATCATTCTTTCCTGCAATAATACTATGGCAGTAGTACATTATGTTACCTAATATATCTGCTTTGCAAACACTCTTATCCGTGGCCTTTTACTGTACATGGGTGTGAAGGAGTAGCCCTTCACCTCACCCACAACAGGTTAAATGTTCAATGTTAATTGTTTAATTGTTTAAACTGAGGATCCTCATTGTCTTTATTCCATCTTGTAAAATAAGTGCTTCAAATCAATCATTTACAACTGGAACAGGTTTCATGTTTGTCTTGATTTAATGATTGTTTCATTGTTTTGTTAATTTGTCTTTGTCTGAGCCAGTTAAATGGTCACACCTGCACTAATTAAGGCTTGTTATTTACAGGTGTATGGCCAGGTTCAGATTGCTGCAAGCCATTTTGGTGTGCTGGAGATTGTAGACTGGTTCTCCTGTGTTTGTGAGTGGTTTTTTTAAAATAAATTATTGTGTTTTTTTTGTAAAGTTTTACTCCTTCTGCTAATTTATGTGCAGAGCATTGGCCAGCTCTGTTACAATGGGTTACATTTCTACATAGTCCATCCCTCTGAGATACTGAGAATTGACTGAGGCAATTCAGTTCAACATCCTTGCTAATGCATAATTTAGTTTGCTCCACCCTAGTCTTAAGTCTTATTGTTGGTATGTTTGCTAAATGTAACTAATGTTGCGCATGGGTTGCCTGTGTCATTCTGAACTTGTCATGTGACTTGTCTTTCTGGCCACTCACAATCCAGCCGCCTCCATCCGTGGTCATGTCGCAGTACACCTGGAGGGGCTGGCCCTCGTCTCCGCCCAGGTAGATGGTGTAGATGCCGGAGGAGGTTTCTCCGTTCAGCAGGGCCTGGGAGCAGTCCTTCGGGTACTTATACAGCACGCCAACTACACACACACACACACACACACACACACACACACACACACACACACACACACACACACAGAGTGAGATTATACTGTACTCACATTTTCCAATATCTAACTTTCAAGCCACCGACTTCGTTGCCAGATCCTTTGATGTCAGTCTTTGATGTTGGCGTATGTTTATATCTTTCAGTGGGAGAGGCTCTGTGGCCCTTCTTATAATATTGCTTTCATTTTTTCAATACACTGGAACAGAATTAAACAGTTCTGAAATCCCAACATACTGTACAACAGCAAAATTTCCCCGCCCCAAGTGTCCTTCCACAGGAAATGCTGTATAGATCTGTACAGGTCCACTTTTTGCAAAAACTAAAAAAGGCACAGAGAAGTGGAAGGGAGTGATGAGAAGAGAGGAGTGTAGAGAAGGGGTGCAGGGAGGGTACAGGATAAAGAAAGAGAGAGAAGAGGAGAGAAAGCAGAGACGGGGCAAGAGTGGAGAGTAATAAGAACAGCAGGGAGTGAAGGGGAGCACAATGCGGGAGAGAGAGGAGCGGAATACAGGAGAGAGAGGAGAGGAATACAGGAAAGAGGAGCGGAATACAGGAGAGAGAGGAGCGGAATACAGGAGAGAGAAGAGTGGAATACAGGAGAGAGAGGAGAGGAATACAGGAGAGAGATAGTAGAGAGGAATACAGGAGAGAGAGGAGAGGAATACAGGAGAGAGAAAGTAGAGAGGAATACAGGAGAGAGAGGAGAGGAATACAGGAGAGAGAGGAGCGGAATACAGGAGAGAGGAGAGGAATACAGGGGAGAGGGGAGAGGAATACAGGAGAGAGAGGAGAGGAATACAGGAGAGAGAGGAGAGGAATACAGGAGAGAGGAGAGGAATACAGGAGAGAGAGGAGCGGAATACAGGAGAGAGAGGAGAGGAATACAGGAGAGAGAGGAGCGGAATACAGGAGAGAGAGGAGAGGAATACAGGAGAGAGAGGAGAGGAATACAGGAGAGAGAGGAGTGGAATACAGGAGAGAGAGGAGAGGAATACAGGAGAGGGAGGAGTGGAATACAGGAGAGAGAGGAGAGGAATACAGGAGAGGGAGAGAGAGGAGAGGAATACAGGAGAGAGAGGAGTGGAATACAGGAGAGAGAGGAGAGGAATACAGGAGAGAGAGGGCCACACAGTTCCACAGGAGACAGGAGCAGGGTAAGTGAGAGAAGGGGACACACAGCAGTGCACTCACTGGTGGTGAAGACAGTGGTGACGTGGCGGCTCCTCTTGGGGCCGGCGATGGCCTGAAGCCTCACTGAGTACTCTGTGGAGGCGCTCAGCTGGGTCATGCCGTAGGATGTGGCTGTGGGGCTCAGGACCACTTCCTGGATGGAGTCAAGTGCAAAAACACAATCACATCCTGTCACATGTCAAAGACTAAAGCAGTTTCTACCTACTGGTGAGGTTCATTTTTACCACTTCAATAAGGTTTTTCCTGTCAAGGTAAACAATGAAGTTGAAGCCTTTAACAACCACACACACGCACCCATGCATGCACGCACATGCACAAAACCACACAAACATAACGGTACACACACACAAACGCACACACATACACACAAACCCCTGTATGGTGGAACCAGGCTGAAAGGGGCTGTAGCTCTTACAGTCATTAGAATCAGGACAACAGACCCACTGCGGGGCTGTCCCCTTTCCAGCCACCAGGTGGAGCACTCACCCTGACAGCGCCATCAGCTGACTCGAAGCTGAGGATGTAGCCAGTGATGTCAGCGCGAGGGGCCTTCCAGGTCAGTGTGGCACTCTCAGTCTGAATATTACTAGCTGCCAGGTCCTGGGGGGCGTCCACATCTAGAGCAGAGGGCGGAGTCAGAGAACACCGAGGAGGGGTATCCCGGTTACCACTAATCTATCTGTGCTGCTACTGTGGGCTGACATCTATTTGGGCCACTGTAGCACTTTGAATTACATATATTTTATGTTTTATTATACATAATGTCAGACGAACACCTCCTGCACGCTGCCTCTCTCATGAATCATCATGTTCTTTTATTAGACGAGAGATAACACTTCTGTCGCACAGACTTTCATCAGAGCGTCAGACTGAAATGTCAGCTATTGTCTAATAAAAAACGGTTGATTCATCCGCGAGGCAGTGGGTGAGAGTTGGCTGTTTGTTGTGTCTGTTTTTCTCTTTGTATCTCCCTCTTACACAGCCGAAGCACTGCACGACAGAAGTAGACTGTATTTATTTTAAATCACATTCTCATTTGTTTTGATAGATGCTTTGGATACAACAGTATATGCAATCAATGCCCAAAGAGGGATAGAAAAACAGGGATAAAAAATTGGTTACAGTTTTACGCAACATGCAGGATTAGTTGTATATTAATCTAAGTATGTAGGTCCCTTATAGAATGTGAACTTCTTAAAGAGTGAGCTCATGTCCAGTACAAATCGAAATACAATTTTTTTTGGTATTTACATTTAAATTTAAGATTTAAAGACTTCAACTGTGTTCTTCAGAGCCACTGAAAGTCTGTATGTGGTTACGCCCAACCTGGCCAGCAGATGGCAGTGTGTTGGGAGAGGAAAGCTCACCAGTGGTGAAGTCTGTGCTGGTGGCGGCACTCTTCTGGGCCTCTCTGACAGCGTACACCTTGACGGTGTAGTGCGTGGCGGGTGTGAGGGAGCTCATCTCGAACTCCACGATGTTCCCTGAAACCCGCTCCATCACCGGGGCCACTGCAGGGAGCACACAGGGCATAGACGAGCTGAGTCCACAGACTGAGGGAGGACGGGAGCCTCTGCACGCATAGCTAAAACCATCTGACTCAGGCCATTCAATGAGCTCGCATTGCAAAAGCGTTCTGCGGTAGCGCTGATGTGCAGTTGGATTTTACGCCCTTCCACCTGGAAAATCTCACACGTTCACACACTGGGCGGCAGTGTAGCATAGTGGTTAAGGAGCAGGACTTGTAACCGAAAGGTTGCCGGTTCAATCCCCGCTGGGACACTGCTGCAAGGTACTTAACCCACAACTGCCTCAGTAAAAATATCCAGTTGTATAAATGGATAACAACCGTACCAACCAACACATGGAAAACAACCGTAACCTATGTAAGTCGCTTTGGATAAAAGCGTCTGCCAAATGAATAAATGTAAATGTTCATTCCCATCTATGGGATCCTAACCGTTCAGACAGGATGTGAAACAGGGTACACCATTTCTGAGCTCAGCAGAGGCCAGTATGCAGACATTTACTGAAGGAATTAGGGTTAATTACATTACTCAACTGTGCAACTGCAGGCACCCCTCCAGCAGTCAAGTCCATGGTACAGAATACTTACAGCTCCTTCTTGAAAGGGTTTCCCTGTTTCATTTTGGCCGATTACATCTCCATTTTGATATTCACAGTTCATTTACTTATTTAAAGATTCAAACCTGCAAGCCTCTGGCTATATTTCCACCTCTTTAAACATTGCTCTACACTACTACGTTTAGGAAACTAAGCTCACCAGCTGGTCACAGTTCTGCTTTCTGAGATGACACAAACACGGACAGTACATGTTGGCAGTTGAACAACATCCTTAGAGTAGCAGACTTCCTGCTGATGTGCGGTTAGAGGGAGCAGCAGCCAATCAGAGCTCTTCGAGCCACGCCTGTTCCCTGTACCTGTGTCCGAGCTGTAGGTGATGACGTAGCCGTCGATGGTGGCGATGGACGGCTGCCACATCAGCAGCGCCTCGGTGTCCGTGATGTTGATGGCCGTCAGGCCGCGAGGCTTGTCCAGGGCTTTGTGGGAACAAGCACAGGCAATCAGGGTAAAGGTTCAGCCACATCCCACACATCTCGGAGGATTCAAACTGCAAGCGTCTGGAATGGTAGTGAAGCATCAGGTGTGTCTGCTGCTGGCGAGGGGTTACAAGTGTCCCAGACACTCTGGGGTTTGTTTCAGACCCTGCATGTTCTAGGAAAAATAGTTTAAATCCTGTCCAAAAGCCACAGAGCATTCAGCTAATTATTTGCTAAATACTGAAACGTTGTACAAGGAAAAATTTGTGTGTGAGTATGTGTGTGTGTGTGTTTGTGTGTGTGTGTGTTTGTGTGTGTGTGTGTGTGTGTGTGTGTGTGTGTGTGTGTGTGTGTGTGAGAAACTCACCTGTGGTCACACTGGCTGAGCCAGGCTCACTCTCCTCCATACTCTTCACAGCGATGACAGTCACCTGGTAGGTGACCCCAGGGGTCAGGTTGGACAGCACGGTCTGGGAGACAGCACCGTTCACATTCACAGTCATAGGACTTCCTGCGGAAAGGGACAGAGCACGTGTGAAAGACCAGTCTGACAGCCTGGGGTCCCCAAATCAACATATGAATAAATCTGGTGCTCTACAGTATGTATGGATTTGCCTCCATTATCCTCCACTATCGCTGTTGCCTCAGTGAGCTATGCCCACAGACAGCTGAAGGATGGACCTTTAGATTTCCCAAACAGAAATAGTCTGAATCATAACTCAGTAACTGAGCTATAGTGAGCAATAGTGTTCTGTAGTGGTTGTTTCAAAAAAAATTTCAATTAATTACAAACTTTCAAGCTCGTTATTTCCAAATAGCTGCCGTTAAAAGAAAGTTTCAGCACAGCAGCTTTGAAGTAATAAGGAAAAAAAAAACGGTTAAAACACACTTCAGTGGAACCACTGTGTTGTTGTTGTTATTTGTATTCATCAGTGTGACAGGGAATTTAAACACGTCTGTACTGAGAAAAACAAAAGCCAAAAAAAACCCCAACATGGACTCGACATCGGTTAAAAATCAGCTGGTATGTTTTTCTAACCACCAGCAGAGGGCAGACAAGGATTGACATTCCATCATAATTTTCCCAGTGACTACAGGAACCACTTTGAGAGAAAAAAAGGAAAAATCCAGGCTGTTTAAGTTTAAAGTTAGAAAGTGTGTTTCACAACCTGAAAACCTGTCAGACTGACCCAAAATGGCCACCCCTGACATTACTACGACACTGAAGTGTGAAATGTGAAATGTGTGAAGTGGGTTATTGAAAGATGACACGATTTTAGCTTAAATGAAATAATATCAATCCTTTCTCTAAAGCAGTACATACAGCACTAATACCACATTACATTTTCTGTGAAATATGACCTTTGATTTGTTGATTTCAACAATGCAATATCTCACTCTCTAACTTCCAAAGATACAGACACAGCTGATCATCCCATATGACACTCTGTTACATTGAAGCTACTTCTTCAGCTTCAAGGCTGGAGGTTTAGGCTTAGAAAGTGACCTACAACATGGCAATTCATTTGTTGTAATACTGAAGCTATATAAAGCTCAGAGTGATCACATTAACCGCATACATCTGCTTCACTCCTGTCTCTGATGTGTTTCTGTCTGAGAATCTGCGGAGCGTGTGGATTGGCCAGAGCAGTTCTGGAACGCGCTGTGTCCCCTGGAACACTCCTCTGCATCTTCAGAACTACACCAAACCCACTCTAAAGCACAGACAGAATCCCCGCTCACAAACGCTCAAGAGAATAGGAAAGTCTGAACCCACAGCCCTCACCCCCGGGAACTATGTTGTACCCTCTCAGTGTATTAACAGCTGGCCAAATTCTCATGTCTCCACAGCTTGAATGTAACCGTGATCCCTGCTGCTGGCAGGGCTAATGCTCCGCTTCGGCTCCTTGGCACACTTTGGGCACTTACCCCCCTGGGCTGGCACGTAGGTGACCCGGTAGCTGTCCACTCGGGCGCGGGGCACGGTCCAGTGAACGGTGGCGGAGGTGTCAGTGACGTCAGAGAAGCGGATGCCCTTGGGAGAACCCACACCTGGTGCCGGTGTCGCCAACAGAGCGCGGGAGAGAGGAAACAGACCACAGACGGGATGGGGAGGTTACTGTCTGAGAGGGCATCTCTGCGGCAGGCAAACACGGCCCCAGCCAGGGGAAGTCCCCTGTGCTCTCAGCTGGAGGGATTCCTTACAGTTTTCTTATAGTCAAGAAAACAAAAAACAGCTGAACCACAGAACACATCAAAACTGCATCCAACATTCTAAAAGACTCATAACAGACAATATGAGGTGTTGGGGGGGGTGCACTGGTAAAGAAAATCAGTTCAGATCCTCAGATCAAGGCTTAATAAAACAAAGATCTAATAATAGATAGACAGATTTAATAAAATAAAGATCTACACTGAATTAAAAAGCTGAGGAGAAAAAGATCAATGACTCGACGCAAGGCCGAAGGGTAATCAAGACGAGAGAGATGTATTGAAACAAAGAGGCAGTTTGCAGCAGATATCACAGACGAAGCACAGTATCAGGCACGACAGACGCACAGAGAGATTAGCTCACCCCCATTTCACTAACACAAAAGTGACACATGCCAGCGTCACACTCGAGATTAAAAAGGGGGCTCCCCCGGGACCTCAGGGGACAACAGGAAATGCACGTCCTTTGAACACACATGCGCGTCTCTGACTGCATGACTGGACGGGCAGACATAAACACCAGAAAGATCTTCATCGCATGCTGGAACAGCACCAATAGAGGTCTAAAATGAGATTGTCTCTGGTGCAGTTGTGTGGAGACACAGACACAGTGACCTGCATGGCATTATCAGACCTTGCTCTGGTGCTTTGGACTGTTAACTTTCAGAAGGGGGAGAAAGGAGCTAGCAAACAGAAGCCAGGCAAGTGACACTACACAGCAGGTGCACACAAAGAGATGGGCGCTCTTCCTGCTGAATCTCAGAGCGCTCAGCAGTGAGCGACACAGGAAAACAACAGAACGCTGGCAGAGACAGAGACAGAGACATTCCTGTGGGGGAATCAAAGGCAGCGCAGGGACATCTCAGTCAAATTTCTGCTTTCTTATCTCCTGAAACATGCTGGAGAAGGTGAAACAAGTGTCAATGAACACTGCAAGCTGCTGTAGTTTTGTACTCTGAAGCAAGCCATCAATCCTTTTGTACCTAGAACAGTGGGTTATTTAGTTATCAAGTTAGTAGATGACAGACAAACACAAACTGTTAAAACACAAACTGTCCTTTGTGCATGAGCACTTTCTATCCCTCAGTCTGTGTCCAGCCAGGACATCACAGAAGACATAGAAGAGTGTGGCACACAGTTAACAAGGAATTATGAAGAATAAAAAAATTTAAGAGGCTTAAAAAGTTAAAAAGTTAAGGGGCGCATTTGCCAGTCACCAATTTTTCCCGGGACCGATTTTGGTGCAAAGAATACCTGTTTGTGCTACACCGGTGATGGCCTTGGAGCGCCATCCCAAAGTGACACCGTACAGCTCGATTTCGTACTCGGAGTCTTCGCTCAGACCCGTTACGACTTTGAACCTCTCTTTCCCGGCAACGCCGAACTCCTGCAGATCAGCCAGATTCTCGGCATTGCTAACTCTAATGACGAAGCTATCAAAGACGTCCTCTTCGGCTTTCCATGACAGTCGGAAACTGTTAGGCGTGACGTCCGATACGAGAAGGTCCTCCACTTCTGGTTCAGCCTCTGGATGACAAGGGAATATGTTTTTTCCGCCTCTTTTTAAGATCACAAAATTATTACATTCTCGCAGAAGATAGCAACAGTTAAACTGAAGAAGACGCCTGTGACATCTGTCACAACGGTTAGACACATGTTAAGAGATCAAAAAGGGAGTCAGTAGATTGTGACAAATAAGATAATTTAAGGTGGGTTGTGTCCACAGTACACCATGCAGTTCAAACCTGTAAGTCAATACCTCCGGCGTTTACCTCTTGGTTAAGTGTGACTAAGTAAGAGGTTACAGTGCAGTGCAGCAGTTGTGTCTTCACTTTTTTTGGATACATACTATTATTTCTGGGACTGTAAGGCTCAGAGGAGAGTGAGATGTGTGCAGCTGTGTTTCGGAAATCAGAACACATGTTCTGCAATCTTCAACGTGGCTGCTTAAGTGGTAACCGGGGAACCAGGGAATTCACTCGAGGTGGCTTGACAGTAAGGTGTCTAAATTTGGCTAAAAATTTCAGCAGAAAAGCTCACCCTCCCATCTGTATGTCCAGAGGCACATGAATCAGCCCAGAGGTGAAACAAACTTGGGGATTAATGCTGGATTTAGCGGTTTATCTTGTCTTAACGTTTTCCCGGGTATTCAAAACATGGACAACTTGCTGCACTGATTCTGTCTCTCTGTCTTTATTCAAAGGTGCACATGAGGTGAGAGGTGCATTCAGTGTTCACACCAGTGTAACCTCATGCACCTGCATTCAGTAGTAGTGAGATTTAAAAAAAAATCAAGTTAATGCACCAACTGTACAGAGATCTCATGCAGAAAACAGTCTGATTGACACTGCTGTGCTCCTCTGTTTGATCTGATGCGAGGCAGCAATGGGGTCGGTCCGAACTACTACTACTGATTTGCTGCTCTCAGGGAAGCAAATCAGTCTGACTACAGCCCTGACACTGCAGCACATGGGGATAAGCGCAGTCGTTCCCGTTCTGAAGTAAGCAGAAGGTAAAATCCTGCTCTTGACCCATTTCAAGGAACACACAGCAAATACTTGCCAAGCAGACTGCATGTCCATAATTTAGAGAGACATAATTTAGAGATTTAGAGAGACAGTGAGGTATAAAAATAAGGAGTGCCGCTTCTTCTCTGTAACAAAACTGAAGGGTGAAACACACACAGGTCAGGCACATGTAAAACAGGAAGACTGAGACTTCCACCCATTGGAGGAGGAAGAAGAAACAGCAGAACTGTGGGAAGGAAAAAGGAGAGGTGTGCTGTGCGTGTATGGTGTGCCGAGAGCTGGAGTGTTCTTGAACCCAGGCACACTGTGTCAGGTACCGCCCAGAATGCTGAGGTGGTGTACAGAAGCATGGAGCACTGCGCACCTCATCAGTGGAGCTCACGTTTACTGAGCAGAGACCAGAGTCTGCCCCCAGTGTGTCAAAATGGACAAAGTTGGGAGGCAACCTGAATTAACCCCCAGCCAGCCCTGCTTATTCTGTGAAATGGTCCAAACAAAAGGGGTCAGTGTCTCCGAAACATTTTACATTTACATACATACATCTTCTACTCCGTGCCACGCTGTTAATGATGAGAACAGAGCGGGTAGTGTTTCGGGGGGTAGAAGGGACCTCATGATGAAAGGAGAGATGGTGAGATAAGTTTTTGTGTTTACAGTAATTGCAAAAAAAAGTTCCACATTCAAAGTTTTAGTGGCATGAACTCAGCCATGTCTGACACACATGAATAAACATGGCAATGTTCAGTAACCACATTTTATGTGAACATTATGTTTTTTTGCAGAAGAGACTGCTAGCTATAACACTCCACTGAAGCAAGTATGAATTCATGTTGAAACAGCCAAGTCAAATTACTGGACCACAGAAAATCACTAATGATAGGCAAGGCAAAGTATCCACCTCAGTTAGAACCCATTATTGATTTGTGGATCGAAATGTTTGGCGCAACTCAGACATTACTGGCCTTCAGTTCATAAGGGCTGTTGAATATTTTAAGACCGAGGAGCAGAGGTATTCAAATGTACAGAGGATCCTGAATGGAGTAAGAGTCTCAGTAAGCCCCAGTCTCCCACAATCTCATCTGCATTCGTCAGACTTCCAGATATCATTTGTCAGTTGTGCCAGAATATGGTTTAAAAATAAAAAAACCCTTTCACCCTTTTCTGTCAATTTATATTCTTTTTCCCAGTTAAGGTACAATTCCTTAGGTAAGCTAGCAGCATGACAGAAATATATCGGATGGAAAAAATAGTTTCTTCAACCTTTGAACCTGTAACAGTCGCTGAATACATCAGGGTGGAACATGTAGGAGCGCTGTGATTTACTGAGTCTACATGCGGCGTCTGCGCTGACGTGCTGTCATCCCTTTTTAATTAGTGGAAAACAGCTGCGGATTTAAGCAGGGGAATGGAGAGTGGGAGACGGAACCGTGTGGTGGAAGAGAGCCCGAAATCTGGTGACGCCTCTCAAAAACGACACTTTCGCACCTGCCAGCGAGGAGACCAGATTGCAGAACAAGTCCGATTTTCCGGCACCCCCCGGGTCAAGGCCCGGAGTACCGCTCTTCCTCACTTGCAGATTCTCGTAACATGAACCCAAGAGCGGTCCAAACACTCAGTCTTTCCCCGGGAAGGGGAAAAGGGTGAGGATCCCTTAGGTGTGGGCAGATGAGGCAGCTTTGTGAGGGCTTTTGCTTCTGTTTTTAGGAACGTATCTGACAGGGGCAAAATGGTGGTTAGCTTCTGCTGGTAATGGATAAGTGCAGGAGGACTTGACAGCAGGAGGTCACAGCTGTTAGTCACAGGAAGTGCTGTGCTGCAGTGGATGTCTGCACTGTACTGTAATTAAGCCAAGATGCTTCCAGCGGGAACACACGAGGACACACGCCGATGGCCTGGCCTGAGTGAATGTGGACGAAAGCAGAGGCTTACACAGGGGAAAACAGCGATACCGGGCATCAGAAACGAACAAGACGAGCAGTTGAACGGCTGCTCCGCAAAATGTCCAAATTTCCCAAACAAAGAACCCCAATGTTAAATTTAAAGAGGGAGCTTTCCTCTGCTGCAACTCATCACCCTTCTGCGTCACTGGAAAGAGGCTTGGGTCCAGACGTCCTGGAACGTTGATTTGAAGCCTCGATCTCAGTGAATCGCGGCACGGGCGCACAGCGGGCGTCTGCCGGACGGAGCAGGAGTGGTAGTGAGACGTGCTGTCGGTCCTCGTTAAGGAGCCGGCTGGCGCCCGCCATCTGCTCGCTGCGAGTGTGGGGGTTTCTCCAGAGCGCTAACGCGTGGCGGCCCGCTGATCCCCTGCCTCAGACCTGCCTCCGAAATCCCACCCAGGGATTACAAAGAGGAGCCTGCCACACGGCGCGGTCTATCCTGTTGAGGGGGTCTCAGCCCACATCTTAGAGAAGGCTTTATCTAACAACCGGTATCACCCGGAGCTAATGCACACAGGTGTATGAGTACTAAACTACACTACATTAGACTATGGCCATTCAGCAGACAACTCCATCAAGGTGAGTAAAGTGCCTTGAAGGGTGCAACAGCAGTGCTCCAGTGGGGAATCGAACCAGCAACCTTTCATTTACTAGCTCTGCTACCTTTTCGGTACACCACACTGCTGCCAACTATACCAATCTTCTGAAGCTCTTACTGGCAGTGCCCCGTTGCAGGGAGCGTGGCGGATCTTCGGGGATCTGCCTTTCCTGTTTTTCCAGCTACTGGATACGGGCTGGACCGGCACCAGGGCGTGCTCCAAAGACGGGCTTTGTTTCGCAGTCGGGTCAACTCAGCGCATGCAGACGCAATGGAGTCGGCCGACGGCGAAAAAAAAAGCGTCTGGATGGCGTTGGGTGAATCGGGATTAAGCAAATGCCCTCCTTCAGCTGGTTTGCCTTTTTATGCATTAGTATGCAAGGTTGAGTGCCAGCCACATTCAGCTGTGGGCTCTGCAATTCCTGGCAGTCTAACCCCAATACCCCCACCACCTCCCCCCAAAAAAGTGTGAATGTAAGCATAAGAAGGGAAAGAAGTCCAGAGCAATGCTGGGAGAGTCCGCTGAAAGGAGCCCTCCCAGGAAGATGCAAAATAGCAGTGAAAACCCCTGTGCTCTCTGCTATGGGATACTTCTGTGGCAACCAACCATCCCTCGAAAAATCTGCATTTCCTTTCAGTTTTGGCCACAAAGATTAAAAAAAAGCCAGAAAGCATCATCAAGCATGATTCATGGGAAAAGCAGATTTGAATTTTTTTTTTCCTCCTGTCCATCTAGAGCTCCTTTGGAACGATTGGATGATTCCCTTCTTGGAGGAGAAAGGGGGCAGGAAGTGAAGCATTGGAGAAGTCAGCTCCTGTGACAGCACATGGGAGAGAAAGTGCTGGGATTATGGGTGGGGGGTGGGGGGGGCTGTGTATGACATCTTGGAACAATGCATTGTGGGAAAGGTTACACTGTAGATGCTGCTGTGTCAGCCAAAATGGAATTAGTAACCTCCAGGAAATAATTGTTACATATCCTTTCTGTGCAGTGCCAGGAGACAATGAGGCTCTTTGACATGGAGATAGACAGATTCAAACGGCCAATCAGAAGACTCTAGGAAGCAGTGTGTACTGGCTTTGCTAACAGAAAGTTAAAAAATAACCACAGAGCAGAGTCTACCTGCCATTGTGCTGGTAGAAAGAGCTACAGTAGTCTTAAAAAATGGATTTTCAAACTTGTTTTAACTTTGTATTTCATGGGATTTTCACCTCACCTTTGCTACATTCTTGCACACACGGAACTAATTTTAAGTCATGTCTGCGTAGCTATAACAGTCTGGAACAATATTTGACTGTAGGGAAGAAAAACCTTTCCGTCTGTCTGAACAGTCTCTGGAGCTTTAATGCGTACCACTCCACAAAAAGAGATTACAGAGACCGATAGACACAGATAATAAATAGACAGAAATATACAGATACGTCATGTCATAATGATACGGCATATCTGTCATTAGTCATATCTTAATTTACCTGTCAGTTGCAGCTTCTCAGATCAAACTCAGGCACTTTTTCCTTTCAAATGTTATACTTTACACTTCAAACACATTTTTAGCTCTGCCGCTACTGGCGTTTTCTGTCTTTGGAGGGATTTGTCTTTGTGCATGAGTGTGTCTGAAGACTGAAATAAGGACCACTTCAACAAATCATTAAAGAATGAATGGCTGCATTTTAGCTAATGGAAACTGGAGAGCTCTTTACAGCCTAACACAGTACAGACTACCAACTGTAGTGAAATTACAAAATTACCAACATCAAAAGCGAAATATTACATTGCACTATTTAAAGAGACACTTCTATAATTTACTATTACATCAAATAATATACCATACAGTAATAAATATCTGAGAGAATATGTCTGAAACTGAAATTAGAATGACACATATTAACCCGACATCTGTATGAGATTAATTAATTCCTATCCCACCTCCTGATACTTCATTCAAACCAGCTCTACATTTTATATGTGCTTGAAAATGCACATGCACAAACACACACCCACATGCACAAACACACACACACAGACACGCGCGCACACACACACGCACACACACACGTGCACAGACACGCGCGCACACACACGTACACACACACACACACACACACAGACACGCGTGCACATGCACGCACAAATGCGCGCACACACACACACGCACACACACACTGGCAAAAGGACACAGTGACAAAGAAAATGCGACTTCCAGTGGGAGTGACAGGCAGAACAGAAAGGATAGGGGCCCAGCAGGTGATGAGCGCGGAGACAGATTTTCATAAACAGTTTTCATAAAGCCTGTGATGACTGGTGCCTCTTAATAATGACACAAAGACATGCTGAGGCTTGTTCAGTTAGCACTTTGCCATGTCAACAAATATGGCTCAAAGAGAAGGTGGAGAAGCAGGATGAACACATGGCCGGTCCAGGCCATTTGAAAGAGCAATACGCTTACATGTTGTTGACACCCAAACAGCACCATTCTATCAACCATAAATGCGTTTTGTCTGGTGTGTGGCTGTCTGTACTGAATGTACCTGTCACTAGCAACATTCTGAATGAACAGTATGTGTCACAAATGAATTGCGGTCAGATTTGTCACGCTCTCTCTCGAAGGTCAGGGCATCAGACAGGGTGGAGACGCTTCTATGACGGATGGCGAAAGAAGAGAGCGGGGAGAGGTTTCGTTTCTGACAGCCATGACATTTCAGGATTGAGGCATTAGGAAGCGCCCTCACAGGGGCGGGAAACTCATATTAATCACGGCAGGAACAGCAACAGTGCAGGCCAGAAAGCTACAGCCCTGAAACTGCTGCTTTATTCTTAAGAAGCTTGCCTGTTTTTTAAATAGATTGCACTTATAAAGCACCTTTCATGTTCCTAGAGATGCTGGAATATGTATTATCCCTCTTCTGCTGATTCCTTTTCATTCAATGTGACTAACGTAGTTGTGTTAGGTTTCTGAACCTCTTGTTAAATAACCTTAACCGCAACAAAGAGATGGGGTTAGATTGACTAACTTTGATCACAACAAAGCATTCATTAATTTTTTTCCATTATGTCTTTTTCCATTTCATCTGAGGTACAAACAGGGCGGACCTGCAACATTAGGTGCTGTCAGTTTAAAACGAATCTGCCACTGATGGATAATCCTGACAGAAACTGGCTTTGTAATTATAATTACATTACAGTTTTCAATTTTTCCATCCTGTGTATTTCTACACTTGGATACATGGGCGTCAGTTTGTTCTGAAAAGTACTGGGGACAGATTAAGTTCAACTAACTAAAGGCTTTCAGAAAGTGGTGGGGATGAAATGGGCCACAACAAAAAGTGGTGGGAACATGTCCCCAGTGTCCCTAGCGTAAATGACGCCTATGGATGGATACAGACTGTGAGAATTTGGGTTAGGTACCTTGATCAAGTACATCATAGCAGGGCCCTACTGAGGAATCTACCAGTTACTTCTGGGTTATAAGACCTGTTGCTTGCCACAATGCCACACTGCCAGCTTGGCTTATTTAACATGTGGAAAATAGTCAAAATCAGGTTCAGGAGAACTACTGAATACCAGTAAGTTTTCCTTCTCCCATATTGGTAGCTCACTAGTAAAGAAATACAGGCAGAAATGGTCTCACTGTGGGATGCTGCTGTTTTTTGAGTTTTATGTGAACCAAAGACTGTTTTCTGCAAGAAACTATGACCTTTAAACTTGGAATATTAAAGCAGAGCTTCAAAACCAACACTTTCCCTGGGTTTTAGCCTCTACTAAGCCAACCATAGATGTCTTTGAGCATTTGAGCATTTAGCCCTGTACTGAAATGGAAACCATACAGTGGAGGTGAGTCTTCATCATTTCTAATGGCATTGAGTATGGTAACTGGTTTTAAAAGAAGCAATAAATAAATAATCGATTGTGGGGTTTTATCTTATGAACTAATGAATGATCTTAAACTGCAGATAATTGACCAATAAACGTATCAGGATGAAAGGAAGTACATTAGCACCGTTATGGAGAGGGAAGACGCTCGTGCCAATGCACTCAGCATCTCTCTGTACTCAAGCCAATGCAAAGATCACAACACAGGTAGCCCCTTTGAAACCGTCCAGGAGGGCCCATTTAGCCCAGAGATATGTGAGCAGATGGGTGGGCCTGTTTGTGTACTCCTGGGGGGGCTTCATTGGGGGGTGGGTAGTCTTTGTTGGGTGTAAAGAAGTGAGAAATCGAGATGATCAAAATGCTGACTGAAAGACAGGCTGAAATTGTTTTGGAGTTGGATGTGTTTTTTTTTTTTGCAATCACTGCAATCAGGAGGGAAACTCACTCACCAAGGGAGAAGGACCTCATGTGATCACTAAAACTGGGCATGTGGCGTACAGAGGTGTGTGTGTGTGTCTGTGCGTGTGTATGTATATGTGTGTGTGTGTGTGTGTGTGTGTGTGTGTGTGTCTCTGTGTGGGGTGGTGGGTGTTTGTATGAGATAGGCCAGTGGTTTCCAGATTGCTCCCTTCCCTGCAATAATGAGGACCCATTCCTCCTTTGCTTTAGGAAGAAATCATGACACAGTGGCTGAAGGGCTGAGTGACAGTGTAAATCTTCATCAAATGACAAAAAGAAAAAATAGATATTACAGGTAGTGTGCAGCATGCAGTGTGTGTAGCAAATCAGTGTGTAAAAGATAGAGAAGATAAAAGAGAAAAAGATTCAGAAGAGCTGAGAGAGCTGTTTCTGGGCTCCACAGGGCTTGTCTGGAGAAAAAAAATGCAGTGGGGAAGAAAAGAAAAAGTGGTATGCAGAGTGTGAGGAGGAGGAAGAGGAGGAGAAGAAAGGCAGAAAGAGTCCAGGACTCCGCTGGGAGGAATACCTGTGGTGGCCTCAGCAAAGGAGGGTTCTAACAGGTTACCCCGGAACACCCCATACACAGTGATACTGTAAGTGGTGCTGGGGATGAGGTGGGCGACGCCCAGAGTCCGGGCGTTGCCGGGGAGGGTGTGGTTCTGACAGTCACTCCCCTCTAAATCTGTAAGCTCAATCAGAAAGCCCTCAAACTCGCCCTCCTCCGGGCTCCAGGACACATTGAAGCTGTCCCAGGACACGTCGGAGATGGTGAGATTACCCAGTACCGGCTTCTCCTCCTCTGGACAACAAACAAACCATAAATCATAAATCAACAGCAAACAAACAAACATTAAGAGCATGGGCATGAGAGAGAGGGGTATGATTTTGAAGTGAGTTTGCAGGCATGCATCTCAAAGCTCTTCCCCAGTGATCGGTTTACAGTAGAAGAGTCTATAGTAGCAGCTGTTTGGTATCTGAGCTGAGAGGACGTTGAGCAAGTGATCATTAATAATTTAGAAAAATGGACCGCTTAAGAGGCAGAAATGCACCTCAAACCCAGATCATCTCAACAAGGCAACTTCAGCCTCACAGAGTGTTGCAGAGTGGTGTGAGATCGTTTTCTGACACGGAAACACTGTCGTGGGAGTAACGCAAGAAAAGCCAATTTGGTGACGTATACTTCTGTGAAAAATGAACGGTTGGCTTTGAGACTGCATGCCGGCTTTCAACTCACTTGAAATCATGACAAAACAGCCTTAAAAATGCAAACATGAAGACTGGGAGATACATTTGAATGAATGAAGACAATAAATGCTTTGGAGGAAAGTCAACACAAATTGGTAAAGACCACCCCAGCAAAGTGCAGGCAAGTGTAAGAGCAAGATCCGTGAGGGAGGTCCAGTGCTATCCAGTGCTCTGTACACCTCTGTGGACTGAAGCCAGGCAAAATACCCCAACGTTTTCCTCTGCAAGTCACTACTGTATGGCGTAATGCGAATTCAAAAGATCCATTTGTCAAAATGTCTTAATGCATACGTTATACGCGCTGTCCTGAAGAGTTTGGTGTGTCCCAGGCAGTATCAGGGAGGATGTTTCTATTGGCAGGTCCACTAGAGAGCACATATGCTCTCCTCCCAGAGCTGGAACTGGTCTGGCGTGAGCTGGATTCTAAGCTGGCTGATCCCAGTACAGTACAGTACAGTACAGACTGCTTTTCCATTGCATTAACAGAGGTATAGAATGTGATGTCACACAGAATGCCGTCTGCTTGGACCTTATCTGTCCTCAAAGGCCCCAGATAAACTAAACTCCTTACTATGCCTATCTATGTCCGGTTGTTTTGCGTTATCAACGTGGTGGATTTGAACTTATGACTTGGTGATTTTTATTGAATCCAGGGGTATGTTCTCCCAGGCGCTCCATTGGCTCTGTACCTAAGGTACAGATTACATCTCTGTACATTTGAATGATTATCGGGTGCCCTCTGGGGGTAATCCTGCAGTTGTATTTTATGCATGTCTATCGGTGCTCAGACAATAAGAAAACTGGTCACAAAAAAAGGAAAACAGGCTTAACCAGCGGTGGAGAGGAAGCGTAAGAGAGAGGAAACGGCCGTGGAGCTGGAGAATCCTCATTGGACAGCATCAAGGGTCCCCTGACAAAAGAAGCCATGATTACACGTCCTTTCAGCAGCGGGTGTAAAATGGGATTAAAAAAAAGAGATATTTACTCTCACAGGGGTCTTTATTCACCTCCATCTGCTCAGCACGCAAGGGGGACAATCCGGCCCACGAGGGGGTACCTCAGGAAGGTCACCGTCACAAAAGGCGGGCGGTGACCGGCGAGCTCATTGGCGTGACCGCTCTCTTTTCACGGGCCCTTAGGATCGGCGTGCACCTGCCTTGCTTGCGCCCGGCAGCTTGTGTGTTAATGGCTCTGAACGAGCCATTAATCTTTTGAAGGTCCCGCGCAGCCCGCCCAGGGGCGGGAGGTGCGCGACGCGCTTCAAAAAGGTGATGAAGCCATGCAGAGCCATTCAGGTTCCTCACGGTGATGCACACGAGAGGGACAGCGAGCTTCTCAGTGCTTTAACGGGGGCTCACCGTACCCCCCCACCAGTTCCAGAGGCAGCCAGCGAGCTACAGCCAGGGGGATGCGGTGCACTGGTCTTTATCCCATAATCACCCTATAAACCCATATTATTGACCTGCGTGATTAACCAGCTTATCAATTTAAATAAGGATAAGCCATCAGCAGCAGATTCCTGTTTGCAGCTGATTGCATGTACTGAGATTGCTCTGCATTTGCGCAATTCACACTGCTCTCATTTTAGCTGCAAAGACATGGGTTTTAGATAAATAAAAATCTTATGCTATAGTCAGAACTAGTTAACTGGTTATCATGATCTCTTTGTTTTAGTCAAATTCATTACATGTACACAACAGCAATGCCACGACATTACATAAAATTAAACATACAAAAAATATTGAAAATTTATCTTAAAGAATATATTTTTAGCTCAGTGAGAGTATTTAATATAAATGTAAATTCTTGCTGTTTTGATATATTGCAATACGTTTCTATTTTACTTTGATATATTTTAATTATATTTGCAATATATTGGCCTGAAAAACGCATTTCTGAGCATATTACAGTACATTTCATTTGCATCTGCTGCTGAGGGGGGATCCTAACTGTAACCGATAAGTCTGTGAATGGGGGCGCAGCTGCAGGGCCGACATCAGTTTGCATGCGATTCCTCCGCCCTCTGCATTCCCGACACGCCGCCCGCCACCGCCCGCCGCTCATCGCAGCGGAGACGGCCGAGGGAGAGAGAAACGCAGGATGATGAAGATGAATGAAATGGCTGATTGTTGGCACCGGCCTGCAGAGGATGAGAGCTGCTTGCTGAGGCTGAGAGGGGGAAGGACAGTTTCAGGAAGTGTGCTTTCAATCCACACCCCCGCTGTCTCCGCACCCGGGATGTGTTTGGAAGGGAAACCCAAGGCAATTTTCTTCTGCAATGAAAAGTCACACTTCTGGGTTTTTTTTTGAAAAGTGAACTGAAAAGTGATTTGTAAAGGACCCAATCTGAAGCTGCTCTTCTTCAAGTGCCAAGTGTATCGCAAGGGAAACATCCTCTCCTTTACTGTAGTTTCTTTAATGTAAAAATGTGAGTCCTTGATACACTCTACCAATTGAGGGGCAGATATGATCAATAGGCAAAAACACCAGGGATCCGCTTCAATTCTTATTCAGGTCCAAAGGGACCCCTTACTCCATATGGGAGACCGTTGAGTGTGGCACTTGGTTGCCAATGTCGTTCCCTGCATGTACATCCTTCACACACAGGGAAGGGCCTTCACTTCGGGCCTTCCACAGAGTTCGACCTGTCTTGTTTGCCCTCTCTCTGGTTTGTCGTCCTTCCCGTTTTCAGCCAATAGCAGCGATGCTCTTTGTCCCCCAGGCCCTGGCCCTCCCAGCATGCAAATGGGGATGAGATGCAATGATGTCGAATGGGTGCTCTTTCTGGGTGGGCCAAGCCATGCCATGCTCTGTGCTCAACCACGCGAACCGTGAGAGCAAATCCCCCGGCAACACAATCACCGCGGCAACGTCAACCTTTACAAAAAGGGCTCCCACTTCCAGCTCCAAGGAAGAGATTTCTGAGACATCCCATACACCCACTGAGTCTCTGTATTATGTAGAACAATGTTTTTTTAAATTTGAAATGAACACCTCACATTTCTATTAGGGAAGGAGAGACTGATTGGTAGCAACCCCAATCTTTTGGCAGAGGTACATTCAGGGTCAGAGGAAAACTGTATGAAATGTGAAAGCTACCAGAAATAAAACAATTTATAATACACATAAATCAATATGGGAAAATAAGTTGGATGAATGCGTATCTGTGTTTGCTTTGTTTAATGGTAAGGTCATTTTCTTCCCATTGTGTCAGCCAGCTGATAAACACAGCCTTTGTCTCTCCATTCAGCTGCTAGTCTTGAAAACGTCTGCTGTCCGTGTTTCTGTTCTGTTGGCAATCTTCTACACAATCACTCTGGTTCCTGAAACCACCGATTAGGGCTAAAGTTATGGTAATCCCCAGTAATGATTCATAGCTCTCCATATTATTGGCCTCCTGGAAAGCAAGCGACCAGAAGGTCAACCGGACCTTTTGTGTTGACTGGTTTTATGTTTTGACTTAATTGAGCACGTGGGGTTTCTTTGTCATGACAATATTGAGGAGAGGCGAATGTGAACCCAACATGAGCCACAAAAAGCAATAATAACTACAAATGGACCCCAAAAACATATCACATATTTCACGGTCTGTGGGCCTTCATTGACTCTTTTATCTTATGCTCATTTTAATACCCTTTTCAACAGTTTTGGTGACAGATAGTTCTCAAAAGGGGGGTTATTTGTAGACAAGTTTAGAGAGAGATGTCTCAGGGGTGTTTGCTAAGCAAACCGTGGGGTTCTGAGAAGGCGGTGAGGCTGGGTCATGCTCTCCAATGGGGTCTCTTAAGCTCTTGAACCCATGATTCTTGTAATCCTTTCAGACAAAGCGCAGTGCGATTATCAAACATAAAGACCCAGACCTGGGAGGTTCCTCCCTGCCCCCCCCCCCCCACAGCCCCTTTGTATGGCTGCAAACGTGCATCTGCGCTGTAGGGTTGAGGGGGGGGCACTGATAATGGGTGTGAGGACAGGCCAGATTTTGGGGGAGCACAGTTTTTTTGTTTTGTTTTGTTTTTTTTTTTTTTTGTAGACAGCATTTTAACTGCGTACCCAGCGTGGGGTCTGTTAATCTGGAGCCACTGTGGTTCTCCTCAGCCAAATCACACAAAAACAGAGGTGGCAACGGAGGAGGCCCGTCCCGGCCATAACCATGCCAATCAGCTTAGCACAAGGCTCCCAGCTCTGCACCTCTGGCCAAAAAGTGGGTGAAACAAAATCCAGCTAAAGCTGTTCGTTCCAAGGCCCTACCGGCTTTTCCCTTGCGCTATATCAATTTCGCCGCTAGTCATACCATTTAACGCCCTCTCCTCCCCCAGCTTCCACCCACCCCTGCCGAGCAACTGCAGAACTCGAAACGTGTTTGGTTTGGAGGTGTGTCTGACGTGCCGACCACTGGAGTAAAAATAATCTTTTAATTGTATCATTTGTCTTTCCCTGTGTCTGTGAGAAGTAAAATAAACTCCCATGTGATAAATGAAAGGTTTTTGGCCGGGAGGGGGGCTAGAGACTCATACATGAGACGCAAAGGGAACAAGGGATTCTGTTCTCTTCTTGTGCTTGGCTCCAGCACCAGATAATAAACTCAGTTTATGGAAAACTGCCATGTTGGTTCCCCGGTAGAAATGTCCTGAAATACCATACACCACAGGGCAAAATATAACTCCAAACATTAAAAAAGGTGCTTCAGCCCACTTGATTACTAAATACGGATCTCAGACAGCTGCCAGCTGTACCCTGTGACACCATCGAGAGAAACTGATTCTTTACCGAGATCCTCTGAGTCTCAGCTTGAGAACTTTGGGTATTTCTCAACTTCAGATGTGTCTGTGACCTGCGCAGGAAGGAAACTGAACAAAAAAGTTGTCTTTCACACGAGAAACTGCAACGAACCAAAGGGACGCCGCCCAGGTTTCCCTCCCCGGCCCCGAGGCCCTACAGGTACTCACCTGTGGAGGCGGAGATGGAGGCGGGGCTGCTTCTCTGCCGGCCCCTCTGTGCTACCAGGGTGATGGTGTAGAGCATGCCGGGCACCAGGTTCCTCAGGGTGGCGGTGGTGGCGCCGCCCTGCACCTGGACCTCCGTTCTCCTGCCGTCCGCTGACACGTACGTCAGCTTGTAGGAGTCGATCTTGGCCTCGGGCCTCCTCCACACCAGGATGAGCGTGGTCTCGGTGACCGCGTTCACCTCCAGGTCTGTGGCAGGGTCCAGCTCTGAGGTTTGGGTTTGGGAAATATTAGAAGGTTTATGCCAGGCAAGAGAAACGGTCCTCCAAATGACATTGGAGCTGAGCCTTTCTGCATGCCTGATTTGCAACTTAATAGCAATTTTAATTTGCAAATAAAGCATAAGTTGCCTTTTTTGCAACTTAATTTGTTTTCAGAGAATGTGTTAACCTTTCTTGCCACTTTTTATTAAAACTTTTCCTCAAAACATGGTTATATTTTTATAGCAATTCTAAACTTTGTGGCATTCTATATTATTGCACTGTATCTGATTGTACTGGATTTGGATTTCTGTATGCTTGAAGATCTGCCAGTGAAAGCCCACAGTGGGAACTAGACCAATGTGTAAACTGTAAATCTGTGCGTCTGAGTGTGTCACTTCAAAGTCAGCTGTTTGGAGTGTGATTGTGAGGTCACAAAGGTGGCTGCAGTGGACAGGGGTGTGATTGTGAGGTCACAAAGGTGGGTGCAGTGGACAGTGGCGTGATTGTGAGGTCATAAAGGTGGGTGCAGTGGACAGCAGTGTGATTGTGAGGTCACAAAGGTGGGTGCAGTGGACAGCGGTGTGATTGTGAGGTCACAAAGGTGGGTGCAGTGGACAGTGGCATGATTGTGAGGTCATAAAGGTGGGTGCAGTGGACAGGGGTGTGATTGTGAGGTCACAAAGGTGGGTGCAGTGGACAGGGGTGTGATTGTGAGGTCACAAAGGTGGGTGCAGTGGACAGGGGTGTGATTGTGAGGTCATAAAGGTGGGTGCAGTGGCGGGGGGTGTGACTGTAAGTATGAGAATGTAAGAATGCAGCGTGAGTAGGGCCTCCTGTGCCCGTGAGTGCTCTCACCAGTCGCGGCGTTTGTGGTGGTGGGTAAGCTCTCCCTCTCCTCCTTCACTGCCGTCACCCCCATGCCGTACTCCGTCCCTGGCTTCAGACCTTAGCAATGAGGACAAAGTATGCACCTGAGCTCATTTTTTTGAACCAACAAAGACGAATTTAAACCAATTTTCTTAGATCAACAGAAACTGGTGTAGAGTAACCAACTGCAGTGAAACCACATCCTTTCAGACTGATTTTATCATCATAAATACATATTTTGCAAATTATGTCAGAACATTATCTATGAAAATCTAAAAAATCTGTTTTATGCAGAGCAGCATAAGCATTTTCTCTAAGCATTACAATAATAACTAATATTAATACTGTGGTCATCATTACTGTTGTTAATACCACGGCCATCCTTCCTGTTACGAAAATCCTGGTCATTATTACTGTCAGGAACACCCTGGATTCTGGCTTCATGTCCAGTAGTCTATTGAGGACAGCTGTCTGATATTTCAGCCCCGCTCCAGTGGTCTGGTCTCTTTCTGCTGTGCTTGCATTTTACAGCGCGCTCAGACAGGATCTCACCAGGGGCCAAAAACAATATTTGCTGTGATACGAGGGGCTTTGAGATCCCTTCAGCAGCGCTAATTGGGGGCCCTTGGTCCAAATCCCACAATTCACTGCTCCCTAATTCCTTTATTAGCTCCTGCAGAGGTCACCGCGCGAGAGTCTCCCAGCATGAAATTACACCTGATGCAGAGGAAACTCATTATCAATAAAATCACAAAGCGCGACAGCAATTACCCGTAATAACTGTGTGAAAAGAGAGGGGGGGGGGGTGGGGGGGTGAGGTGCGTGCTGGGACGTGGGGGAAAGCCGTCGGCTCAAAAACCCGGCTGCACGGGTTCCGCAGGGAAGCCGAGGACAAAGGAGCGGCGCGGACAAAGACACTATTACGTGCTTGAAAATATCACTTTCTCAGGGTCCCTAATCCCTGCACGCAGCAGCCTGCAGCCTGGAAAAGGAGCCAGCCCCAAATCCCTGCCAATAATAGGCCCCCAGTCGCTGAGTGATGGAAAACCGCTCTGCTTTTCCTGCTCGACCAGGATTTCTCTGTGAAACGAGCCGCAGTGCTTCTCTGAACAGAAGCTGAATAAAAGGTCCCTCCAGTCCCTTCGTGTTTGTCTCTCTTTTTTTTCTGATAAAGTGGGGCTTTTGTGGCCGGCAAACGTTTCACAACACAAAAACAAAGCCGACCCAATTGTAGCTAAGTGCATTCAGCTTAATACTGGCAATTTACAAACAGTGCCGCAACTGCTGGGCAAAATATTTGGCAAAGGAAGCCCTTTTTCATGCGTTGAATGATGCCTATTCATTTTCAACAAAGAAACCGTAGACGTTGCGGTGGCTGCCCAAAAGCTGCA
Organism: Megalops cyprinoides; assembly: GCF_013368585.1. Taxonomy (NCBI): domain Eukaryota; kingdom Metazoa; phylum Chordata; class Actinopteri; order Elopiformes; family Megalopidae; genus Megalops; species Megalops cyprinoides. Next base: position 3,709,183 of record NC_050586.1, read on the forward strand.
ACGGCCAAACGATTTTTTTTTTTTTTGCATTTAAAAAATAAACAGTGTTAACCCAGGACAGCATTATCCCATGGAGGGGCCCAGAGAGGGGTGGTGAAGCCCCTTGGACCTGTTGGCACCATGGGAGAGTTGACGGTGACTGATGACAGATGGATGGACACACACACACACAAACGTTACACTCAGAATGGGCTTGATCGGATGTCATTGGCTGTGCTTGGCTGAGACCCGTGTTTGCCTGCCGATGCCTGCCCATCGCCCCCCTCCCCGCTGCGGGTCACGTGACTCTCACCGGTGATTTCGGCTCGCGTGGTGTCCCGCGGTCCGGCGGGGAATAGCATTTCCCCGTGCCCGCCCCCGGAGAGGGGGCCGTACTTGACGCGGTAGTTTTCGATGTCCGCCCTGCTGTTCCGCCACTCCAGAGTGATGCTCTCATCTGTCTGCGCCACTGTGCGGAGCTCCCGAGGGGGGTCCAGGTCTGGAACACAGCCAGACAGCGATAGGGTCTCCAGGTTGGTCCTGTAGCTGTGTCTGTGTGTGTGTGTGTGTGTGTGTGTGTGTATGGTCTATTCTTGAACCATTCTTAAAGTCCAGGTCAGACAGGTTCTCGCATTTGGTCATTTATATGTGTGATCCACACTTACAGTCTTATACATAGACCATTCTTATAGTCAGGGGTTATACCATGTAACGTTAAAGACTGTCATTGTTTCTCACTCTGAAGCAATATTATCACTATAGAAGAGTATCACTGAAGGAAAATAAAAAACATAATAATTTATACTCAACGAAACTGGGATTTTTGTAATTATTCCAAAGTTGTGACACCATCTCGAAAGTGATGTTCACATATTGCTTGAAGTACAAGTAATACAGGGATGGTACTTCAGCAACCAATAGCTCACCATTCAGAGGTCACAAGGAAAATCTATATTCATGAACTAGTGACCTTCATAGCTGTGAACATAGATATGAATTTCGTGACCTGTCTCTTTTACATTCAGATTCAGAATAATAGGTTTTTACAATTTATGAACTCCTTATTACCTAAAATTCCTATAAATCACTATATGGAAGTGTGTGGTCAATGACTTGTCTTTATCTTTTGCTGTGAGAAGACACAGTGTACCAATAGGTCAGCGATCCAGCAGCACAAGCAAGCATCGGTGAGTGATGACTCTGACCGTACTCATGAGAGGTGACAGGGTTAGATGATTTAACACTGTGGAGGGAGGGAGGGAGGAAGGCAGGGAAGGATGTTTTGGGATCCTCCCATCCTCACCTGTGGTAAAGGTATCGAACACGGGTTCGCTAGTCATCCCGCCCCTGGTGGACATGAGCGACACCTCGTACTCGGTGTCGGGTTCGAGGCCGTCGGCATGGTACTGCGTCTCCACGGACGGCAGGTTCACCGTCTTCCTGCTCGTATCTGCGCTCGGCCCGTACGACACCGTGATCCCGTCCACCTGTGCCACAGGCTGGAACCAGGTGATCAGAGCCGAGGAGTCCGTCACGTCTCGAATCTCGACCTGGCTGGGGCCATCAATCTCTGAGGAAGAAGAGGGTAGGGGAAGATGGTGTCATGAGTCTCTGCATTGGTGATCAGAATTACAGTGTTGATGATAGTACTACGGGGGTTAGATTGGGTAGAAAAAGAAATCCCGACACAGAAATCCTGTTTTAATACAGTAATAACACTTAAACTCAATAGCAACTGGAACCATAAACATCCATATCATGGAATTAAAGTGAGACTTTTCCACATGTCATGGGAATATGTTTGTTTGGGGGGAAAATTTATATGACTGCTTTTGCTATTGTCGAGCCTATTATTCTACTTATAACTGCTTAATTATGCATTTTATCTACTTACATAGAGATTAATAAGCTCTCATTGGAAGTGATGCGCATAACTTTATGTGCCAAAATGAGTTTGTTCCATGCAGCAACTGCTGAGAGTCACCTTCTGCAAAACACTGATAAAACCTGAAATCTGCATTTCGAGCTTAATGCAGATTTGTCTTTATTTGATGTCCCAATGGTCTGATTATCTCAGGGGATGAAGGCTTCTCTCATCGCACAGAGCAGCCCCTCACAGAGAGAGAGACAAGGCAGGGAGGAGAGAGAGAGGGAGAGGGAGAGGGGAGAGAGGCAGGGAGGGAGGAGAGAGAGAGGGAGAGGGAGAGGGGAGAGAGGCAAGGAGGAAGGAGAGAGAGAGGGAGAGGGGAGAGAGGCAAGGAGGAAGGAGAGAGAGAGGGAGAGAGGGAGAGGGGAGAGAGGCAGGGAGAGAGGAGAGAGAGAGGGAGAGGGGAGAGAGGCAGGGAGGAAGGAGAGAGAGAGGAAGAGGGGAGAGAGGCAAGGAGGGAGGAGAGAGAGAGGGAGAGGGGAGAGAGGCAAGGAGGGAGGAGAAAGAGAGGGAGAGGGGAGAGAGGCAGGGAGGGAGGAGAGAGAGAGGGAGAGGGGAGAGAGGCAGGGAGGGAGGAGAGAGAAAGGGAGAGAACAGTGAGAGGCAGAGAGGAAAGAGAAAAGAAAACGAGGGGAAAGAAGGAGAGAGATAGGATATGAAGGAGATAGAAAGTGAGTTAAAAAAAGGTGAGAGGAAAGATGAGAAAGATGGAGATGGTGAAGGAGAGACAGAAAGTGAAGACAAAGAGACAGAGAGAGAGAGAAAGAGAGAGAAAAGAGAGATCCATTTAAGAGATCACTGTGCTGTTTGGGACAAGCATCAGGGTCTTTTTGCACAGAGACACTGACAGGCTTAGAGGTGCACAGAGACACTGACTGGCTTAGAGGTGCACAGAGACACTGACTGGCTTAGGGGTGTACAGAGACACTGACGGGCTTAAGGGTGTACAGATACACTGACTGGTTTAGAGGTACACAGAGAGACTGACTGAATTAGAGGTGCAGAGAGACACTGACTGGTTTAGGGGTGCACAGAGACTCTGACTGGTTTAGGGGTGCACAGAGACTCTGACTGGTTTAGGGGTGCACAGAAACACTGGCTTCGGAGTGTAAAGAGACACTGACTGGTTTAGAGGTACACAGAGACACTGACTGGCTTAGGGGTGCACAGAAACACTGACTGGCTTAGGAGTGTACAGAGACACTGACTGGTTTAGAGGTACACAGAGAGACCGACTGACTTAGAGGTGCACAGAGACTCTGATTGGTTTAGGGGTGTACAGAGACACTGACTGGTTTAGGGGTGTACAGAGACACTGACTGGTTTAGGGGTGCACAGAGACTCTGACTGGTTTAGGGGTGCACAGAGACTCTGACTGGTTTAGGGGTGCACAGAAACACTGGCTTCGGAGTGTACAGAGACACTGACTGGTTTAGAGGTACACAGAGACACTGACTGGCTTAGGAGTGTACAGAGACTCTGACTGGTTTAGGGGTGTACAGAGACACTGACTGGCTTAGGGGTGCACAGAGACTCTGACTGGTTTAGGGGTGCACAGAGACTCTGATTGGTTTAGGGGTGTACAGAGACACTGACTGGTTTAGAGGTACACAGAGACACTGACTGGCTTAGGAGTGTACAGAGACACTGACTGGTTTAGGGGTGCACAGAAACACTGGCTTCGGAGTGTACAGAGACACTGACTGGTTTAGAGGTACACAGAGAGACCAACTGACTTAGAGGCGCACAGAGACTCTGACTGGCTTAGGGGTGCAGACACACTGAGTGGCAGTTAGAAAGGAAAGGAGATGTATTCTGTAATCCCAGCTGAGCACAGCACAGTGACAAGATGTGTGTCAGACACAGAGTTCTGGATCATTCCCCACCCCCACCCCCTCCCCTCTCCCTGACTAATGCGTAGCTCAGTGTAAATCAATGCTGTGATTTACAAACTGTTCAGGGCAGTAAAGAAGAGGAGAAGGACTATCTCTGGAAAATGACTTTTCCATCTATATTTTTCCCCCATCAATATTCCTGGCCAATTTCTCTATAACTATTTAACAATAAAGAGAGAAAAGACAGAACCTGTTTATTTAAAATGTGCTTTTGTGTGTGAATGTGTTTGAGTGTGTGTGTGTGCGTGTGCATGTGTGTGTGTGTGTGTGTGTGTGTGTGTGTTTATGTGTGTGTGTGTGTGTATGTATGTGGTGGGGGGTGGGAGGTGGTGGAGACACTGAATCTCAGGCCAAACTCTTGAGAAGGTAATGTTGCTGAGCTCATCGAAATCTCAAGCTTTTAATCAGGCGTCTGGCCCTGGAGAAGGCTATCTCAGCTCTCCTCCGTTTCAGGGCTATAAAGCTCAACCACACATAGGCAGTGGAGCGTAAGCGCTTTTTTCCCACCAAAACTCATGTCATTCTTCAACGTTTAACCGCTCTGCTGCCCTCCTTACACCTGGTATAAGAATTGCACCTTTTTCTCCTTCGAGGGTTCCAGAAAGGGTCGATTGGAGAGACCTTTATAAGGCTGTGTAATGGCTCTGTAATTCCCCGCTGCTGCACACTCTGACACAAACCATTACACTTTACAGCGAGGCTGGCTTCTGAGCATCCCATTTCCTCCTGACCGCCAAACCCGCGCGGGACATTTTTACTGCCTCCGGTGAAATCTAAACATTGACCCGTGATCTTGTTGCCGGATTTATATGGCAAACGCTCAGAGGTGTGGTGGGTGTTGGCGGAACACTGCAGGCCTGAGTGATTACCACCCCGCGTGTCCGATGAGAGATTGGAGCATTCTGGCGTGGGAAATTGGAACAGGGCAGATTAAGTTTCGGCCTGGCTGTAGCACATGCCACTACTTGTGACCTGCCTGTAGCTGTGCTTATGTGTTACAACACTTTGTTCTTGGAACCTTGTTTGTTTTCTTGTTATTACAGCCCCATTTTTCAAGGAAAGGGAGGACAGAGGGCAAATGTCAAAAGGAGACACTGATTGGCTAAGGCTGATCAAGGAGTATAATCACAGATGTCGTATTACTGACCAGATATCCAGGTTTGTGCCCTCAGCATTCAACATTCTGTCTCTACCACAGCTGAACTAAGGAGTGTAATGACTTTTACATTACATTGCATTACATTGTTGTCATTTAGCAGATGCTGTTATCCAGAGTGACCTACATTGGTTACAGTTTCACATGTTATCCATTTATACAGCTGGATATTTACAGCTGAACTGGAGGCAATTCTGAGTTAATCTAAGTTAAGTTATGGGCCCTGTTTTTTACCACTATGCCACACTGCTGAATTGATGGCTTATTGTGAATATTAATATCACAATAAAAGGCATGGTCACAGAGAGAACAGTCATAGCCAGCTCAGCAATGGAAACAGCAACTTCACAGCTTCCTACACACATGGGAAAGGTTCACAGAGCTGGACAGTGAGACAGTGAATAGGGTATCTATCTGTAATGTGATTGGCGCTCACTTGTGATGACGTTCTTGCTCGCGGGAGGTCCTCGGGTGTTGTTCTTCACCACATGGAGCTTGACCTCGTACTCCTGCCCGGGTCCCAGCCCCGACTGCTCAAAGGTGGTCTCCGGGGGCGACAGGGCGTTGAGAATCTCCCCATTCTCCTCTTTCTGCAAACACACAAGGCAGAAGTCTTTACAGTGAGTAACCCCACCCCCATCCACCACGCCTCCCACCTTCAGAGAGGATAGTAAGGAGAGAGTGAGGCTTCATGACCCCCCCAGAATGGCAGCTGTCACATGCAGCCAATGACTCATTGTTTTACTATGGTAAATGAAGGGTTCTGATTGGTTCATGGGAGGCAGTGATTGACAGCTCCACCAAGGGTGGGGTTCATGAAACCATACTTCCCCCTCAGCCTCTAAACAAGCACTCTGAAACTCGCCTTGCGCAACTGTGTCCCATATTTGTGGACTCTCTGGTTTATCTCAGTGTTTAATGAGATTTTGTCTGAGTAATTTCTAATATGTTGTGTTGAAGGATACAAAGACATATTGGAAAGCTTAAAAATCACACACACCAGAGAACATTGAAAACCCTTTTAACCACCTATCTGCGGCAATGAGTGCTAAATCAGTTACCATTTCCACCTGACACTGCTTTCATGAACATTTTGAACAGCAAGGGAAAGTAAGCCAAGGAAAGGACTGTTAGGCTGTGGTATGGTTCTGCCTGTGTCAGCTGCCCAAGAAGTTTTTTTCTTGACTGAACAGCTGATACACTGATGGTGATTTGGCAGTGTGGATTGTATCCAGGTGTAAATTTAGAGCTGGAACTGAAGGCTGTGGTCACTGTGGCTTTCCAGCTCCAGGCCCGGGTCATGACCCCTGTGCCCAGGGTGAGAGGGGTCCAGCAGAGAGACTCACAGTGTTTCTGAAGATGAGGTTCCAGCCGTCGAAGGGGATGTCCAGGGGGTCCCAGAGCACCTCCACAGAGGTCTCCCTCACTGATTTAAACTTCAGACCCTCAGGCTCCGGGAGATCTGTGTGCATCAGAACACACATGCACACGCACATGCGCACGCACGCACGCGCACACACACACACACACACACACACACACACACACACACACACACACACACAAGCGCACACACACACACACACACAAAGGTTTTCATTTTTGTTCGTACAGCCTCTGGAGAGAATAAACATAGACTAATTTTGATTAGGTCAGTTTAAAATGATTGAAGTACGACATGACATGGTATTTAAAAATCTAGTTTCCTGAAGGGGTTCCCATGTATTTGGATGTAAATTGGATAGGAAAACAAAAACAAACCTAATGTTGGAATTTCTAAGCAGAGTAAAATAACAGTTGATTTAGCCATCCATTACTTCCTTAACAAACAGATATTCCCTGTGGGAGGACCCAGCAGATATAATGGTATTTGAAAAGTGTGTCAATAGCTTTTTGCATTAATTAGGGGTGGCAGTGTGGTGTAGCGGCAAGGCACAGGGCTTGTAATCAAAAGACTGCTGGCTCACTTCCCCATTGGAGCACTGCTGCTGTACCTTTGGGTAAGGTGCTTCACCTAGAAATGCCTTAGTAAATATGCAGCTGTCCAAAATGATAACATGTAAAATTGTAAACTACCTTACTCGCCCCATATAAGAGCATCTGCTAAATGATAATAATCTAATGTAACCTGTACATCAAAATCCCACCAGGGTATGAATCCACAACCCCCTGGTAATAGGTAAAGCTACTTAATGACTACATTCCTTACAGCCTTTGAAGCTTTGCTTGCGTATTAAACAGCTGGTGGTTGAGCAGATAAACGTGTGGTGTTGCACAGTGGTCAGGAGAGCTGACTTTTAATCTGCTCCTGATTAAAATCCTGCTGTACCCCTGGGAAGGTCTTTAAAAATGCTCCTTTAAATATGCCCCTGAGTACAGGACGCCCTTGCCACTGACAGGATTACTGTTCATGCCAGCTGGTACTTCCTGTTCCTGACCTCACTTCCTGTTCCCAGGCCACACACCACCCCACCAGTCCATGAACTCTTACATTTTTTATTCATTAAGGTGTATACTAAACACATGACATGCAAAGATAATATACAATTTACACACATTCACGGTGCTATGACAGATATACTGTAAATATGGAAAATGTGGTTGTTTTGTGTCAGGAACAAACCCCTTCAACAGCAGAGCGGGATGATTTTTCTCTAGAATGTTCCTTCCCCACAAATAGTTGAAGTCTCGAGGTACATTACAGTACATTATTCTCACTCAGTGAATGCTCTTGTCCAGAGCGACACAGATTACAGTTTTATCCCTTTATAAAGCCTGTCATTTGCTGAGGCTATGACAGGCTTTATAAAGGGATAAAACTGTAGGTTAAGTAACTGTGGGTACATTGCCCAAAGGTACAACAGCAGTGCCTCCGCAGGGACTCAAACCAGCAACCTTTTGGGTATGAGCCCTGTTCTTTGTGGCACACAGCTGTCTCACATATTACCTCTTTACTGCTGCTAAATGGACAGTATGTGAGACATGTAAGCCTTGTGTGTCCGCTTGCATGAGGGTAAAGAGATGAGCAAGGCTGCGCTTACGTGTGGCCACCCTGGCGCTGACGGGGACGCTCCTCTTGTTGTTGAGGACGGCGTAGACGCTGACCAGGTACTCCACGCCCGGCTCCAGCTCCCGGATGGTGGCGGCCTTCTTGTCGCCCGCCACGCGTATGTCCATCTCCAGCCCGCCGGGCGCCGTGGGCGCGTAGGTGATCAGGTACTCCGTCACGGTCATCTCGTTCACCCAGGTGAGGTTCACCGTCTCCGGGTTCACCTCCGTCCACATCAAGTCCTTGGGTGGGGAGACTGCAGAGGACAGAGCAGCCGTGAGACGCTGAAAAATGCTGGCAAATTATACAATATTATCACCTTGTGCTCTGTGAAGTTTCTGCTATATTCTAATAGGACTGAATCACAGACTAGTGGCAATGATAGGCTGACCATTAATGGACTCCATAGTAAAGCTACTCTAGCCTGAATGCTTTGCTTGCAGTTAAAACCTAGGAGCTGACAATACCTGTGGTGTAATGTGAGCAGTGTTACAGTGCAGCTTAGTTATGGAACCTCATGAGGGCAGAGGTTTTAAAACCACACGTCATTACACTACATTACATTGTTTTAGCAGACACTCTTCACACATATGACATTAATCATATTAATATGGGCCAACAGGATGTGTATATTCTACCAATCAAATCACAAACACTTTGTACAGGTTTGTGTGTTATATATAATGATGGGAGAAGTGCAAAAGCAAGGCTTCATAAAGTCAAAATGGGTGGAGACAGCATGTGTTATGAGCAACTAATCTAATATTTGCCTTGGAAAGTACAGTCAGTTGATTGGCTCATATGCATGATTGATTGACAGCAGCTGATAGCTCCATCCATTATGTGGTTTATGAAACCTCACTCTTTTCTGTCCTCAAAGACAATGGCTACCATTTGGTCTGGGATCTAGCGCTGTTCAGCGTAATATTTAGAGTGTTTTTGGTTTTCCTCTTTTAGGACAGAAGTTGAAAAAACAGGAAGACTTCTGGTTGATCAGCTCCATTAATCCTGAAAGAATCTGTACTGATTGTTCCTGCTGCCACAGAACCACTACTTTATCTTTACTTTTCCAGGAAATAAAAGGTGCCCACAGAAAGGACAGACAGTATTTTGCAACGGTATGTAAAAATAACTTGGCACAAATATTGGCTCCTGCAGGAAGTCCACTCTGGCTTTGCCTCAAATGTTCACTCAACGATGACAGAAAAAGACGAAAACGTTAGCAAACGACCAACATCAAAAAATATTGACTGTTAATATAATCCCAGTCATTTTTCCAAAGCGGTTTCATTGAACTGGAGAATTGGTCACACAGCAGGGAAGACAGCAGACTGTGGATACCATTTATGGTGCCTCACAGGTCTTCACAGGACATTTTTGCATTTTCCAAGAGGGAAAACACTGCAATTCTTTATTTAATCCATAGAAAAGGAAGAGAGGTTGCCTGCTCTTACTCCTGCATCTCCTGTTATTGATTTATGAAATCGTCAGGTCAGAAACAATATTTCATTATGCAAGAAGCTCCCATAAAGCCTCTCGATACAAATATAACTACAAAACTCCCTTGATAGAAATATCAGAAATATTAACTGCTGTCTGTTGCTCAGAAGAATAATTAACACAATAAGCAGAAGACTGAACCCTGAAAGCAGTCGTCCGCTTTCTTTCCCCCGCGTTTCTTTCAAACTTGCATCTGCTGTAAGCGTGGACAGATGCCAGCGCTGAATGCATGAAACAGAATTCCTGCGTGTGCTGCAGGACTCGGCAGAGCCCTGCAACGTTGTTTGGAATCTCTGGCACACCTGGGGACACCGGGCTCCACTCACCTTCGGAGCAGTCCTCTCCGATGTAGCCCTCGTCGCAGATGCACATGCCGTTGACACAGCGCCCCCTGTCGTTGCAGTTGTCGGGGCACCCCAGCTCCCCGCAGTCGTCCCCCACGAAGCCCTCGTCGCAGACGCACATGCCGTTGACGCAGCGCCCCCTGTCGTTGCAGCTGGCGGGGCAGGTGAGCTCCCCGCAGTCGCGGCCCGTGAAGCCCTCCAGGCAGACACACTTGCCGTCCACGCAGTAGCCCCGGTCCCGGCAGTTATTGGGGCAGGTCTTCTGGCCACAGTCCTCGCCGGCGAAGCCCTCTTTGCAGATGCACTGGCCGTTGACGCAGCGCCCGCGGTTGCGGCAGTTATTGGGGCAGGTCAGCACGCTGCAGTCGCGCCCGGCGAAGCCGGCGTAGCAGACGCACTTCCCGTCGACGCACTCCCCGCGGCCGTAGCAGTCGTTGGGGCAGGTCTTGATGCTGCAGTCCTCGCCGGCGAAGCCCTCTTTGCAGACGCACTGGCCGTTGACGCAGCGGCCACGGTTCAGGCAGTTGTTGGGGCAGGAGAGCTCGGAGCAGTCTTCGCCCTGGTACCCGACGTCGCACACACACTCCCCTTCGATGCAGCGCCCCCTGTTGTTGCAGTTGTCAGGGCAGGAGAGCTCGCCGCAGTCGTTACCCTGGAAACCGGGGTCGCAGATGCACATGCCGTTGAAGCAGTGCCCGCGCTCGTTGCAGTCGTTGGGGCAGGTGAGCTTGGAGCAGTCGTCGCCCGTGTAGCCGGCGCTGCACACGCACTTGCCGTCCACGCAGAAGCCGCGGTTGTTGCAGTCGTTGGGGCAGGTCTTGATGCCGCAGTCGTCCCCGGTGAAGCCCTCGTCGCAGTGGCAGGTGCCGTTGTCGCAGCGGCCCCGGTCGAAGCAGTCGTTGGGGCAGATGAGCTCGGAGCAGTCGAACCCGGTCCAGGGCTCGTCGCAGACGCACTCCCCGTCCACGCAGCGGCCCCGCCCCAGGCAGCCGTTCAGGCATTCCGCCTGCGAGCAGTCCTCTCCGGTATACCCGTCCGCGCACACGCAGGCCCCGTCGATGCACTGGCCGTGCTCACCGCAGTCCACAGGGCACAGCTCAATCCCGCAGTCCTCACCCGTGAAGCCCTCGAAGCACACGCACTTGCCGTCCACGCAGCGGCCCTGGTCCTGGCAGTCGTCGGGACACTCCGGCTCCGAGCAGTTAGCGCCCTTCCAGCCCGGCTCACACACGCAGCTGCAGCTGTCCGTGCTGTAGTTGCCATGGCCGCTGCAGTAGGGCTTGGTCCCCACCTCGCCTGAGAGACAACAGTTATAACACTTTAAAGAGGATCTCTGTCCGGTTTCACGATTCACTCAACCTCTAACCCAATGCCCAAAGCAGAATCACACGCAGGGCTGAAGGTTTCCCCCTGGCTTGGTATCTTTTCATAGTTTTCAAGCACATCAGGTGAATTGACACACTATCACATCTACATTGGCAATCACCTGTAGAGGTGATTTCCAGATTTTGTTCCAGATTGGTCCACATGCAAATTCCCAAATTCCCATGCAGATCTGGACTAAAGAGAAGCGTGACTGCCTGCCACCCACCACCCATCCCCCGCAACACCCCACCTCTCCTGACTCTCAAGCTCATCACATCAAACGGCCTTTCTTTGATTAGGTCCAAATGCATCTGAGAGTTGGGATGGGACGAGGCCTGTCCCGCATCCTACCTGTGACCTGCGCCCCGCAGCACCCGGCTCCGCTGGTACACTGTTCCCTTAGGCTGGACACCTCAGCCTCCAGCATCTCCAGCCGGGCCAGCAGGTCCTTCAGCTCGGGCAGGTGACTGTCGCAGCCGCAGGCCTGGCGCGGGATGTTGATGCGGTGGGTGAAGACGATCTGGTTGTCCCCGTCCAGGGTGTGGTCGATGGTGTGCACCTCCGTGGGGGCGGGTGCGTCCCTCAGCTTGGGCTCACTCCCGCCGGGGGACTCCAGGTCCACGGAGCAGAGGGAGCCGCCGGGAACGTTGATGTTGTAGACGTGGTTGAAGACGACGGGCTGGTCGGGGCTGGGCAGCGAGACGTTCTCGGCGGCGTTTTTGGGCATCAGGGCTTCGCGCCGGTGGCGGATCACCTTCTTCACCAGGCCGGCGCTGCCGAGCTGGAACAGGAGCGCAGCGGCCAAACAGCCCAGGATGAGGCCTCGCTTCCCCATACTGAGCTACCTTCACCCGGTCGCGCGACAGCCAGGTGGACAAGAACGCAGCGTGAGTCTTCCTTAAAAAAGGTGGGGGAGGGAGGGTGTTCAACTCTGTGTCCTGGAAAATAAGGGACAACCATGTTAGATGGGAAAAGCTCACTAGTACAGGAAACTGCAAGCTGTGAGAAGGGGGATTAAATGCAAAAGCTCATTTTGTAACAGTTGAAGGATTATTCTTCTCTCTCAGAATTGATCAGATTTCACGAGCTAACCACTTGATTGACAGTGTATTTCTTTTGCCATGGCAACTTTCCACTAAGACACAGGGGTGGCAGTAATGATGGGACAGTGAAGCTTCATGAACCCCAGAATGGGAGGAACTCCCCAAAATGGGACGTTTTCTGTTTACATATATTGTTTGCTTCATAGTACATGGTAGCTCCACCCATCATGAGATTCAGTAAGTCACTGGTTTGGTCCCTCTCCCTCTCCCATTCACTGTGTCAATGCCTGTTGTCCATAGCAGTGGCAAAAGTTCCAAAGCCGGCCTCACTCTTTTGAAATGTCACCCTAAAAAACACAACAAAGGACAAAGTCTCCCTGTGGGAAAGAGCCACAGACAATTTGCTCTTTCCTCAAAAAACATTTATGACCTTATTCTACTGCACTGACCCAGTTAAGTATCAGTGTTGACCCATAAGTGAATATACCGCAGGTGAAAAGGGTTTTTTCTCTCTGTGATTCACAGGGGATCAGCTCCAGCAATGCAAACCAAGGAGGAACACATAAGGTTATGTGCTACCGCTTATTTTTGGCTGATCTTGCCCCTGTCCCCAACACCTCCCCCGAAAAGATACCATTAGTTGACAGCAGGCTGTATCTGCATTGGGATGACCACTCCCTCCCAGACACCCTGCATCGAAGTCCCAGCTGACAGATTGATGCAGATGTGCAGAAGACCATCTGCACGGCTTCTGCTAGCCTCAGTTTTCAGGCCTGCCATTCTTCCACAAATCATCGGGATCTTCGGGCGGTCTTTGATCACTGTCTGGACACCCCTGCCCCTTCATTTACCAACTTTAATCTCTGCTGAGTTACACGCAGGAAGCAGGCCTCGTGTTCTGCCACACTTGGGAGACATATTGTTTCTTTTTTTAAGAGTGGTTGGAAAATAAGATGAAATAAAGAGCCGGTGATGAAAAGGGCCGTAAAACAGCGTCTTTCCTTTGATCTCGCTGCTAGACAGAGTTCCCGGGTGGCGGCCAGCTTTCTGTCTGCGACAGGTCATCAAACAAAACAGCAACCGCAACTCAACGGGAAGAATGCCACCCAGATTATGCACAATCCTCATCTCAGTAATGAGATTATGATCAGCCCAATCAGACTTGAAAAATTCAGATTTTCCATGCACGTTTGTGTGAATGACCTGACGAACGACACAGTGTGATATCAGAGATTCTTCTTCCTGCTTTTTTCCAGTTCCAGCGCGCAGCATTTGAGAACCTCGGATTTCAGAAAGGTAAATTGGCACCTTCCTGTAACTGTGAGCTTGTTAGCTGCCTGCGTTGAAAAGAGCAGCCTTTTAGAACTCTCCAGCTCTGAGCCGCCAGATTGGATCCGTGTGAGGCATATTTTAGTGCCACTTCAACAGGTTGAAAGCCTCTGTTTCTCTCAACACGACCAGCCGACAGGATGTATTTCTGTCAGACCCACTGAGATCTCTCCACCTGGCCACCTGCCTACAAATGTCACACATAGCAGCAAGTCTCTCCTTTCTGCTGTTCACATGCTAATATTGGCATGCTCTGTATAACTAGAATATACTCCTGAGTATTGAAAGGATAGGGCTGCTAACAATAAAAAAAATGTACCATCCATATCCATCTGCAATGGCATTCTTTAGTTCGTTTGTTGCTGTCATGAAAATAGCTTGATTGGTAAGCTTGACTTGATAAGAGGTTAAGTCTTCTTGATGAGAATAATGCTTCCTGCAATATCTTTTCTTTACACTGTCTCAGTCACAATAGAAGACTAGGTACACATAGGTATTATAACAAATGCGAATGGACACCAGTCATTTGCAATAATATGAAGAACAGAAGTTCATGGTCGATGTCCGAGATATATTTTTTTTTTTTTTGGGAAAGGATCCTGAACAATCTCTGGACGGCTAAGCTGGGCTCTTATCCAGCTACCAGTGCAATGAGCACTTCTGTGCATGGGACCATGCACCGGTCCAGGAGGGACGCCGTGAGCTTTAGCCGCTACATTTCTGGCTGAACCCCAGAAACAAAAGGAAGGCAGGGAAGAAGGGGACCATAAATCCTCTCTGAATGTGAGAGCGTCGGGCGGACAGCCCCTGACAGGGAGAGGTCGTTTACAGGTAATTTCCTCTAAAGAGCAGCCCGGTCTCCTGAACGCTCCCTCTCCACTGGAGTGTGACTAACAGGGCTGACAGCCCTCCCCCTGGGACTGATGGGGTCTGGAGAGAGCAGATTCTTCTGCACCTCCATCAGGCAGCACAGAGCCAAACGAGCTGGTGATGGACACTGCTGCATAACTGACACCACCTGAGGACAGGTGCATTTGGGTATGTAAACGAAGCCTCCACTCCTTAGAGTCATTCCACCCACTTCACTCATTCCACCCCCTTCACCCCCACCACCCTCCCTGCTGGTGCTGGAGTGTGACAAACCAAGGATGTAATCAGCAAAATGGCTGGGAAATTGCTTTGAATCACTGCTGGGGGTTTAGTTCTGGATGGACGGCTGGTGTTTCTTTTTTTTTGGAGGGTGATTCCACCCCATCAGCGGGCTCCAAAGGAGACGCTGCCCGGAGACTGAGCCAGTCTTTGTGTGAGCCTTAATCGCAGGAAGGAGCCCGGGCTAGCAGCCGGCTCTCGTGCACATCGATGGCCGCGTAGGCCACTGCGGACTCGCCGATTCGCCAGGCAGACATCCGGGCGATTATGAGACCCGGAGCAGGAATAAACTGGCCCCGGTCTCTCCCACGCCATGGGAAACGGACAAAGGCGACTCTTTCTCGTTTTTTTTTTTTCTCGCCTTTCGAATGACCTCAGTGTCTGACGCCAGGGCAAAAAATGCTAATGTGGCTTCTCAGAAAGACCAGACGCAATTGGACTGCTGATTTTTCCCTTTTTTCCCCCTAAAACTCACCCCACATTCTCAGACTGTAACAAAGGCGTTTGGTGGCCAGATATGCAATGTGAGGAGAAATTCACAGAGGGGTACCTGCTGGCCCATACACTCCCTCCACACTGGTCTAAATAAATACTCTGTGGTGTTTTTGGAAAGCTGGGTGTGCACTCAAATAGCCCAACGGTGCCAAACCCCACACAGCATCCAATGGCAAGCATTATGCATACTGCTTATTCAGTGCAAGTCCAGCCAGCGACATCTCATCAGAAAACAAGGCACAGGAGCATTTCCTTGGATAAAAAGATGCCATGAGTCTGTTAATGTCTGGGAAATGATAACACAGAAACTTAAATATGCCCTAAAATAACATGGAAAAATAAGATGGATTTTCAAATGGCTAGTATTTGTGTTGACTTCATTTTTTTAATTGACTGAATGTGGTCCACTTTGTTCATAGCAGTCTAGACCAAGACAATTTGACTGCTTGTCTCTGGTTGTGATTAGGATAGACTTGAAAAATTACCAAGTCCAGACTCAACAGGGAAACAAGATAAATTATATAAATGATGTACTCTGTATACTGAACAATATTCATCATTTGTGAAATTGTGGGTGGAGGAAAAAGCGGGGTTTTTCTCTTGGGTTCTACACTCCGATATTAGTGTTGAGTGATGGTTAAAGAGCCCCATTAGTACACAGGTGCTTGCTGGGCCAAACCCTGGATATGACACTGCTGTTGAACGCCTCCATGAAGCATCCAACTGTGGCAATGGATGATACGGCATAGGTAAGCTAGGTGTCCATGAAAAGTGCATCTACTAGGCAAATAATGTACCTGGGAATGATCGGATATCAATCTATATTTCTGTAGAAATATCATAGTACCATCTCCCTGGGTGGCCTTTCTGCAGAGTTCAAAACTGGGAGAAGTGTGTGTGCGTGCGTGCGTGTGTGTGTGGAGTGTGCTAGCCAAGGAGGTGTTATGATTGGCTGGTTTGGTTACATTTTTACTCAACCAGATTTATCCTGAATGCTCATTTACGAGGTATAGTGAGGGTGTTCTGTAATGGCTTTTTAAGCTTTTATTGTAGGGGTAATAGCTCTGGTACTGAGGTATGCTCTGTTCAACCAATGACTCCCAAGGGCAGACATTAACGTTCATTAATGTTCGTTTTTTTTTATAGGGCAATGCATTTTGTAGCAATAATTTTTCCTTAATGCATCATACCTCCAATGCCAATCACATCGAGTAATTTCAACCTTATGCTTGTCCTTGCACTGGAACAATTAATCATGCAATCAAATGACTTTGACCACAACGGTATACCAGGCAAATGGCATTAGGAAACCAGTCCAGTGACTCTCAAAGCTCCTGGCCGGCAGTGGCACACCTCCTGTGATGGGACCAGGCATGTCGAGGAGGACTGGCGGTAACTGCACTTGTGAGAGTCACGCACCAGGTGTTGCAAAGTTCATGTGTCACAGCCTTGTTCGACACCTTGATCGCCACTCCTCTCCGTGGCATTTATACAGCAGTGCTTAGTGCTGGATTTCTTTTCTTTTCTAAAGAAAGTTACAGTTTCAGCCTTTCCCTGGTGTGTGTGTGTGTGAATAATCCCCACGCTCCGCAATTAGTCTTTTTAGAAAAGGGGGTCTAAGCTGGGAATAAGAGCTCTTTGACATGAGCCGGTAAATGAGATTCATTTGGGCCGGTGGCGCGCTTCCTCCAGGTGCCCCTGTGCCAGGAGCATCGTTACTGGGCCTCTGTCTGACTGCCCCCTCATTAAGGTCATAAGGAAACGCTGGCATGCCTGTTGGCACGACACCATTCACCCCTCAGACCCCAGAATTCCTTCCCTTCATTCTTTCCGATGCCTGAGATCCCCGACCTCCTCGCTGGACACTAAATGATTTCCTGTTCTTTATTTGTTCAGCTACTTGCTGCTTTTTTTAATTCTTGCAGTTCCTGCACCGATTCACAGATAAAGTCGTCCATTGTGCATCCCCATGTCCATGCCCTGTGTAGGACCCAGCGGTTCAGCAATTCGCATTAATACACCAAGTGGAGGATTTAGGAGTGTAGGCTAGCGCACAGCTGTTGAGTTAGGCTGGCACACTTATGCACATACACATGCACACATGCTTCATGGTGATGGAAAAGACCAGATACTTATGAGAATAACGGCCCACGTGTGAGGACAGAGCACTAAAAAGAGAAGGTTCTGAAGTGTGTGTGCGTATGTGTGTGCATGCGTGTGTGTGTATGTGTCTTTGTGTATCTGAATTCGTACAAGTCCCAAGAGTTTAAAGTATTCTAGCATACAAAATAACATAATTCTTACCACTGCATGCAGTAATTAAAGACATTTTAAGAGGAATGTCAAGTGCAGTAAGGTGAACACTGACATTTAAGAAATGTACAAAGCTACATACATAAAAACCTTTTACTATTAGTAAATTGTGATTCTTGTACTCTAAAGGATGTTCATGCACTTTGTAAGAAAAAAAGCACAAAAAATTTTTGAAGTGATTGCTACATGTGCTATGTAATGTCATGTACGTGCTAAAGAGTGAAAAGAGCAACATGGGAATTTCATTCGGTAATAGAAGTCATTTTGAAAGGGGGTAATCTTAACCTTACTACGGGGAAATTTCCACTGACTGACAGCGCTCCACTGTGAGGTCAAATATACGCTTTTAAGTGACCAGGGACCCCTGGTTTATACCGGTATAATTGGATCCTTTCAGCGCCACCCAGGAATTTGCCGCGCGTATTGAATGACAATTAAGTTTTAATGACAGGTCACTCAATTCTTCATGCTGCTGCCACTTATCTCATTCATGGCTGCCCGTGTAAGACACAGATCAAATTAATCATTTCATGCAGACAGTGTCACGTATGAACGCTGGGAACCGTATGAAGGCTGATTGCGTTTCAGCCGGTGGACTCCCATCATTAAATATGACTGATTTTTTTTTTCCATTCTGCAGTATATTCTGTGATCTTGAACAAGCTGCACTTTCTGTGGAATCAATTACTGTCAGACCATTTCTCAGACTACTCTATGAATTTCCATATTGTACTGCCTCCCATACTAAGGTAATGCATTTTTAAAAATCTTTTTATGGCACAGTATAATATATCCATTATGGGTGGGTGGGGGTGGGGTAGGGTGATTGCAATCAAATCATAAATCATAACACCATCTTTTGCACTGAAGCGAAATGTCCTGCTTCATCTTCATCTTTGGCGGCTGTCATTCACACATCCACACATTCCCCAGAGTCTGAACACAAGGGACCCCCTGAGATTCCCTTTGAAGCTAAAATGCACATGTGCACAGCCTCATCAACATTTCCGCAGAATTTGTCCTTAACTTTGACCTTCAAGCAAATGCAAATGTTACTTTTTTCAATACAAACACATTTTTTTCAGTTCATTCTGATGATCGCTGGCCTCTCCAGTTTGTGCATTTGTGTAGAATGAAGTAACATGTGCATTCAACTGCGAGTCAAAGTTACAAATCAATATTGGTTGCATCCAAGAAAAAATCACTTCTGAATGACCAGCAGTTACTCTGTGCCATTAGTAACTGAGTCAGCCAGAGACTCAGCTCACGTGATATCTGAAAGGCTCTTTCCTCTTTCCTCTTCAAATTGAGGCTCATTCACACATGAATAAGTACGTGTATAATAGCTGGGTGAATATACCCCTCAAGCAGCACACCCCCACCCCCACCCCCACCCCCCTCTCGCCTGCAGCAAGGAATCCGAGGGGTGATTTTTGTCAGGTGCTAAATAAAAAAATGTCAAAATCAGTCACATTCCATTATAGACAGCGGTAGTGGTCCATTATTGACTTCCCCTGCTGTTGGTATGCAGGCTCCTTCCTTCTCTGAGGTGGTCCAGGCAGTGCCTCATCACTTTCTGATTTCTTCCAGGCTCAGGGACCTGCACTAAAACCGTGCCCGTTATTCAGTTCGATAAGCGTGACTCGCGACTCTGATCGCCATGGGCAAGGCTTGCTTCGGAGCCTCCTTTTAACGCTTTTGAAATGCAGCCCCTGGCAAATGTGTGACCCCCAAAAATGCTGCCCTCTCCCCCGTCCTACGGCAGCCGCGGGCCTCAGTGGGACCGGCAGAGTTATGGCAGCTCTCTGCTCCTCCCTGATGGCTTTTCCAGAATTTCCGCAGAACCCCCCTCATCTTTCAATCTTTCAAGCACAAGTTTAGGCCTCTGTTTTTTCTTCCCCTTGAAATCGGGTCTGGATTGTCACTTAAAGATTGATGACATGGCTCTCGCCGTTTGGACGAATTCATGAATCACGGATGGGGGGGGGGATTATTTATTTATCTGTTTATTTATTTTTTTAAATACAGCTCCGAGATCACGCTGAGAGGAGTCATGCTTTTTAGAGCTGGAATGCCAGCATGTGACATGAGTCGGTCTCACGCAGTCAGGTCAGGTCAAAGAACAGGGGAGGGTGAGGATTAATAGGTAGCTGGCCCTTAATATTTAGCAGTAGGGAACTTTAAGAATGTTTAGTGATATATGCTGCCTGCCACTTTCCATGTTTCTGTACCTGTAAAATATCTGACAGTAAACAGAAGCCATGAGGGTTCTAGATTATTGCAGAGTGCCAAATGCAAAACAAAACAATTTTCACATTCTCCCCCCCCTCCACAAGGGTTAAGACAAACCTGTGGTTTGGGCCCTGGACAGATTATTGCAAACCAAACAAGAAAATAGGTGGCCGCAGGTCTGGTGAAGGGAGAACATCATTAAATCAAAACACTGTGAAAAACTACTCGCCACAAATTCATCTGAAGTCAATGAGCAAGGTCATTCACAGGTAAAGGTAGATTTTAAGCATTCCTTAGACTAATGCACTTTTTGTACTAATTTACACTATTAGGACTTTTTTGTTTTCACCTATATATACAAATATAGGCATAGTCAATATCTCCCAGAGGCTGTCCCTTCTTTCAGTGTGTGAATGATTATTTAGAGTCACACTCTTACAGGGGGGGTGTGGCCAGGGGGGTGGGGTGGGGCAGAGTGACAGGGCCAGTTGGCTGTTCGATCTCTAACATTGCCTGAGAAAAAACAAAATGAATAATGAAGCAAACCGCAGTGTTCGATGTGTAAAGGTGGTAAATATTCCATGACTAAAAGATTTCTCCACAGCTTGTATTTGTCTTATAAAAAGGGGGTTGGGGGGGGGGGGGTGTGTTGGGTGGAGAAGTGCTTTTTCGTCCCTTTCAGTAGAATTATCAAGCTTGCCTAGTTTTGTAGGTCAGCCATGACAAAAAAGCGCTCGCCTTCCTCGCCGCGCACGCCGCTAATCTGGGTCGCCCCCCGAGTGCTGAGCGAACGCTAATTGTCTGGGGGGGTCCTTTCACCTTGAGAGGCGCCACACAAAAGCGTGTGGCAGGTTCTGTCTCTGTGCGCGGGGGCAAAAGGCACAGAGGAACCGCGCTCCTTCAATGCCGGGCGCGAACGGGCGCTCTCCATTTACAAGCGTAAACCGCATGCACCGCATCCGCAGAGAAAAAAAGAACAAAGAAAAGCCACTCTTTCTCCCGTTACCACTCCCTGTGAGAGGAGTCTTGAGAGGGAAAAAAAAAAGATGTAATGTTGAGGTGAACATGCGAGTGTCAGATATTGAAATTTATACTCATTCACACAATCATAAATCATAATCAAACGCCTGTCATGCAAGGTGGACCCTACTCATCTTTCTCACCCTAACCCCCCGTCCTCCACACACACACACACACACACACACACACACACACACACACACACACCAAAGCCATTCCATATTGATCTGTATTCAGCAAGGTCACAATCAGAGAGAAAGAGAGAGAGAGAGAGCTGCTGAAGCTAGCAGTATGAGCACGCTCAGGTTATGGTCATCAAACACAGAAATGCATCTACTGGACGGCTCATAAGCCTCCTCATACACGCCCCCCCCCCCCCCCCCCCCCCGATCGATGCGTGGTGGCCATGTTTCCTTGCTCACAAATGGCTTTTTAAGTTATCGCCTCAGCACGCCTAGCAGGTGTGTGCAGAGCTGAACCCAACCCCCAGCCCCCCCATGCACACATACATACACACACACACCCCAGCCTGCATGCACTCACTGTCAGTGTGTGAGTATGACTGTGTGCGTGTGTGTGTGCGCGTGTTTGTAACAGGGCCGTTTGACACAGTGGGCATTCAGCTTGCCCTCTAACACAGCAGGTTGGGGGCTGCTGCTGTACCCTTGAGGTAAAGGCACTTAACCTTAATTGCTTCAGATAACATCTACCAGTGTAAAGAGATAATATGTAAAAGGCTATAACATCTACCAGTGTAAAGAGATAATATGTAAAAGGCTGTAAGATCTACCAGTGTAAAGAGATAATATGTAAAAGGCTAAAACATCTACCAGTGTAAAGAGATAATATGTAAAAGGCTATGTGAGTCAGCACTGATAAGGGCATCTAGCAAGCACATGAATAATGCAATGCAGAGAGGTTCAGATCAGTGCGTTATTCTCACACAGAGAGGGGTCAGACCAGTGCGTTATTCTCACACAGAGAGGTTCAGATCAGTGCGTTATTCTCACAGAGAGTGGTTCAGATCAGTGCGTTATTCTCACACAGAGAGGTTCAGATCAGTGCATTATTCTCACACAGAGAGGTTCACACTCCTGTCTTACTCTGACGCGGAGCACAGCCAGACGTGGGTTTCTCATCCATCCGCCAGTACTCTGCTGTGCGGCTCCACGAGTCCCAGGGAGCACTGGACTTTCTAATGGGGACAGCAGATGACGAGCAATTAAAAAGAACTGATAAAACCGCACTCTCTGACGTACTCCACGCACCTCCCCCCAGCCTCATCACCCCAGAGCATTCCCATGCTTTACTTATTCTGTCTGGCGACGACACACCTCAACCACTGTGGTTTGGGTTCAGTGATCATGTTCAAACACATGTCCATCTGCAGCCAAAAAAAAAAAAAAAAAACCTGCGTTTGTAGGAGGAGGAGGCCTGGGAATTCTGCACTAACTGTTCCTTGACCCTGAAGCACAGAGAGTTTCAGAGGCAGAAACTTCTGGCAACATTTGCCCCGGTATGGCCCTTCCAAATTCCAACACCCAACAGGTAAATCCATCTGCCTGAGGGTGCAGTACATGAATATATAAATCACATCGGCTCATTTTCTACAGAATGTGCATCCCAGATGACACTCGGCATTTTGGACCCGTTGTTTTATTGCAATGCTGGTGTAAATTACAGCCAAAAGCCACTCTCCTCTCCATGGTGTGAGATTTCAAAAGGGGGAATTGTACATAATATTTACGTCCCCCCTTTTGAAAGGAACGTGTTTCTGATTTAAATCGCGGGACAGGATGAGGAGATAAAGAGAAAAGAAAACCAGGCGAACGTTAAATCAATTTTAATATTCCGATACTCTCATCGCCAGTCTTGCGTCTCGGGCCCGGAATAGAGTCATTTTTTTCTCCACTCAGGCAGGGCATAGTGTTTCAGGTGGAGTGGAAACGGCAGGCCATTAGGGTCTTTTTCCAGCATGGCAGCGGGGGCAGGGTTTCAGCATGATGAAGCCCCTCTGTAGGTATTTAATCACAGCGGGGGGGACCAGGCGCTCAAACGGCGAGGTTAGTGTGTTTACGGCTGACAGGGAGGGCGCGGCATAGATGGGCGCAATACGCGGAGATATGCGATATACCCTGCGCCCGTGTGTGCCGGCTTTGCCGAAAAAAGGTGAGTGGCGTCAGGTTGATGGGGCTCGGCGGGGGGTACGGGTCGCATCCTTGAAATTAAAGCCCATTGAGAGCTGTAAAACGGCAAAACCCTATAACCATGCGGAGAGCATGAAAGAGCTGCCTCTCACATGAACCATTCCATTTCCAACACACACTGTAAGGAATGGGTGGGTGGGGGGGGTGGGGGGGAGAGAGGGAGAGGGATGGAGAGAGTGAAAGAGAGGGAGAGAAAAGCTAGACGACGAACAGAGGGAGAGAAGTAAGGAGAGGAGGGAAAGAAACAAAGGGGTGTGGAGGAGAGAAAGAGGAGAGAAGGAAGAGACACAGGGAAGATGGAGAAAGAAGAGTTCTTAAACATAACATTGTCTTTGTATGTTAATTGCTTTATTCTATATTATGCTAACTGTCAATCATTTTAACTCTCAGTCTTAGTAATCTCACTTTTTCATCAGCCATTTTAATAATTTAATACTTTGTTGTGGTTGTAATGTTTTATATGTACTTCTATTTTTGTGCTACTACGCGAGGTGTGAATATTGCTCTTTTGGATGCTATTTACAACACATGCTTTAACAACCTGAAACAGTCTGTTTTTCATGGCCAAAAAATGAGCAAAAAGGGATGTTAAAGGAATCAGAGATAGAGGGTGGAAGAGACTGAAAGACAAAGAGGGATAGAGAGAAAGAAAGGGAGGGAGAGTACAGGCAGTGTGAAAGAGAGAGAAAAGAGGCAGAGGGAGTGGGGGGTGTTGGGGATGGGGGAGTAGGGTGGAGATGATCTTTATTGTATTAGGATATTGCTGATCCCTGTACAGGGAATCCATAAATACTGCTAACTGCTGCTCCCGCGCTCTGCTGGTGGGGACTGAGAGGGAAGCCATGCATGGTGGCACATTTGTGGCTCGTTATTCACCAGGTCTTCATCTGTACGCTGAAGGCTGCTGACCTCACATTTTATTAGCCTGACCTCTATGGGGGTCCCAGCAGATTCATTGCCGACCCCCCCCACCCCCCACCACCCTTCCACCCTGCTGCAGCTGCCCCCCATCAACACCCCCCCCCCCACCCCACCTCCCCTTCCTCTCTCTCCCTGTTAAAACACAATGCAACGACAATAAAAATGAGCTTGTCTCTTCCTCCTCTTTTTTCCCCACATCTGCTGACGGGTCACACAAAGCCTTATAGGGGAAAGGGAAACACAGTAACTCACGATGACTTCCCCATGCTGCCCTCAAGGTCAGTGAGGGCCGGCTTTATTAGAAGAGACTTTAGCTTTTCAGTCGGGGGGGGGACCTCTGTCCACCTAACGGGGTTTGGGTTTTGAGTTAACCTGGCTACTTCTCAACAATATCGCCTTCCAGTGCATGTAATCCTATCAGGCAGCAAGGTGAGGGAGAACACGGCTGCATCGAGGGACTGTGTCATATTAGCGGGAGCTCGGCCGTGTCCCATTAGTTGCCTGTCAGGTGCTGCTGCAATCAGCTATGCCCTTGAATGATGGACACTCTCTACTGAAAATTCAAAGGCATAAAATTGAGGATTGTAGAGAAAAAGGAAAAAAAAAAAACTTTCAAGTCCCTTAAGACTTTTGTTTCATAGAGAGAAAATTCCAGCTTTGTGATCTAATTATTTTTCTCCTCCTCTGACAGGGCGAATGAAGGCAAATTTGTTGTTCTGGTTTCCTTGCTCAGGATGGTAAAGATCCTATGAGCTATGGCCAGATGGTTTCTTTTCCCTCTCTCTTTCTCTCTCTCTCCTGGAACACACGGCGCTGAGTGCGGTGCAGGGAGGTTTCTTCTCTCCGCGGTTGTAAATCCCGGCACTGGAGGAAGGGAGGAATTTCTCTGTCCTTGGTCCTAATTCTGCTCTTTCAAGCTGTGCCGCGACTCACGCGAAGGCAAGCGGAGAAACTCAACACCATCGAGCCAGAGAACACGGCAGACGCTCACTGTACCACACAGTCCCGCAGCCAGGAAAGGAAAACAGGTGCAATCTGCACATTCCGGGGTCTCGGACAGAGAGAACTCCCGACGGTCCTCAGGGAATCAGCCTCGTATAGTTCAGAGACAGGGTAACATCATTGTTTTGCTCACACCGGGATATTGTTGAGAATGAAGTTAAACTGTACAGGTTACTGTGAAAATACTTTTGTTTTTTGTTTGTAGGGGGATCATACACTGTTTTAAAATGCCTATTGCTAATCACCACCTCAGCAATCATCTTTCTGTGATTGAGGCATATGAGTTTGGTTTGACTTGAAGTCTTTGCAAAACTGAGGGCGGAGAAATGGACAGGAACATGAAAATATGTCTCTTTTTTTAACCTGAATTAGCTTCATGTCTCAGCTTCTCTCCAAGCAGGAAGGAGAGACATGGCAAGGAATGTTGGCCCCGGCTGGCAGGACATCTGCTTTTCCTTTTCTGCTTTTCCTGTGTCCAAAACCGGGGACGCCATGTGTTCAGACCCCCGCGTCAGCTCGACGGCCGGGGCAATTGCAGGGGTCGAGGTGGAGAAGTCCCCCCCCCCCTTTTTTTGGCGACTTTTCCTGATTTAAATCGTCCGCTGTGGTCCAAAAGGGGCTGTCCCGTCCCCGAGCCGTTGCTGGCTGCACATTCCGACGCCTGGGGTCGCTGGCAAAGGCGTGGTGTCAGGGCAACTTGTCGGCTGCACAAGCTGACCCCCCCCCCTCCCCCCTGTTACCCCAAATAAAGACGCTGGCCGCACAAAGGCCCTGCTCATGCCCCCTGCACGTCCCCTCACGCCTGCCCCCCCCCCCCCCCCCTTCATTAGCATCACAGACACATTAAAATCCATCTGGAATATTGGCACTATAAAACAGCGGATTCATCCCGGGAGGGGGGTGGGGGGTGGGTTCCCTGATGCCAGCTCCTCAAGCGCTACCCTTTCTGTTTCTGCTTTTGCCTTGCTGTGTCCGAGACTCGCTGTACCTGAGATTCACTGCATCTAGCGTGCGCCGTACCAGAGATGTGATGTATTTCAGGCTTGCTGCTGCTGAGACTCGCTATCATTGAGGCTCGCCATAGCTGGGACGCACTGCAGCTGAGACTCACTGTTTTGAGAGTCACTGTGTCTGACATGCGCTGCATCTGAGACTTGCTGTTTCTGAGACTAGCTGTATTTGAGATGAGCTGTATCTGAGACTCACTGCAGCAGAGACTCACTGTGGCTGAGATTCACTGTGGCTGAGATTCACTGTGGCTGAGACTCCTTGTATCTGAGGCTTGCTGTAGCTGAGACTCGCTGCATCTGAGTCTTGCTCTTAGCCGAGATGAGCTGTATCTGAGATGTGGTGTTTGTGCATTGTGTGCGAGACAGGCCGTGTTTGAGATGGGCCATATCTAAGCCCACTGGTGCACATGCCTACTTGGAGAGGTCCCTAAACAGCCGCCACTTTCTCTTTTCAGCACCTTAAACTCCTGGGTCTTCATTTGCTAGTTTAAAGTTAACCAGGACCAAATGGATTGATGCCTAATTATTTGGGGAGGAGGGTCTGGGAAATTTGGGGGGGCATATACGTAATTGCCAACAGGTGAGAGAAAGCCATGTTTCTACTGGGTTGATATTTAAGGTGTAATTTCCAGTGTAGTGTGTAAGGGTTAAAATGTTACCAGTGCAGTATGAAAGGGTTAAAGTGTGATCAGTGTAGTGTGTAAGGGTTAAATGACTTATAGCGAGGTTGCTGTCACACAAACAAAAGCTCTGTCACCACCTCTCCCTAAATTTAGCTGTTAATTAACAGCCTGGAAAATGAACAAAGCGGTGACAACCGGACGGCAAATTATTTTAACAGCGTTAAATTAGATTCATAATCACCAAAGCAAATTCAGCACTGTATGGCAAATGTGTTTGGAATAAACAATTTGGTGATCAGTTGATGTTTGCCAGGCAGTAGCTGTTTCCCAGAATCACCGAACTGACAGCGCACACACACTGGGCTGCATCTCTGTCTACACAGAAATTCATTCCCCCCCTTCTGCGCTCTCTACATCTCTCTTCCATGTAATTCTCTCAGTGCTCACCCCGGCTCTATTCAGCCTCTTTGCCTTTGCTCTTCGGGATAAAAACCCTCGGCTTTTTGTCTGCTCCTTCACTTTCAGTGAAAGTGTCTGTGAGGCGAGTGCTCCGAGCGCTGTATCAGACGCCCGGCTCAGGGCAATGGGGAAAAAACAGCTGTCCAAACAAAGGCCAGT
The DNA here is from genome assembly GCF_013368585.1 of Megalops cyprinoides. NCBI lineage: Eukaryota > Metazoa > Chordata > Actinopteri > Elopiformes > Megalopidae > Megalops > Megalops cyprinoides. Next base: position 3,736,360 of record NC_050586.1, read on the forward strand.
TTCTCACTCATCTTCCTGCCGAGTGTCACAGTCAATAGCCGCTCTGCACACAACGATGCCATCATAAAACATTTACACACCCGGCCCGGGCAACGGCAGCGAGCTCTCGTCAGCGGAGACACATACGCCGCGCTTTACAAGCTTAGTGAATTAACGAGAGAACCCAAACAGAACCGGCTACGGGGGAGAAACAGAGTTTGGAGTCACGCAAATCTGTCACGGACGCTCCGGGTCACTGCCACATTCTCAGGTTATTCTGCGAGTGATCCCTGCGTAACCAGGAACTGCAAGAAAAGGTCACTCAAAACCACACAGAAATAATTGATCAGCTGGAGGGAAGTCAGGGCAGTTTTTTCTGAGTGGGTTAAAGAGTCCGGTTCGGTTTCATGTCGACCCCTGTGTGCAGTGCTACTTCTTGTTCCACAATTAAAAAAAAAAACAAAAAAAAACAGCGCTGTGTCAGTTGTCTCAATTCCCACAGTCTCTCTCCAAAAATGGTTAATTGTGATTGCATCTCCTGGTGAAGTGTAATTACCCCCCAAGACCACAAACCCCAACATCCTGGGGGTCAGACACACCTCCCATGCGCCGCCCCCCGCCCCCCCCCCCCCGCAGCTCTCTCTTGCGCGTGGGTGGGTGTGATCTCTTTGTTAAGAGCTGCTCCAATCAGAGGCGTGTCCGCGGACCCCCGCGGGGGAGCGGCCGTGGCGGCGCAATGCGCGGCGGAGCCGGGAGGAAGCACATGGGTCTGCGCCGGGGAGGACGGAGCCGGTGGCTGGCAGCGGCGCGCTAACGCCGACCAGCTGCCGCTCTCCCATGCTGGAGCCCAGCTGCTTACAGTACAGCGTACAGTAGGGGGGGGGGGGGGGTGAAGGGCAGGGGAGCGGGGGGGATTCTGGCAGGCAGCACACGCCGGAGGAAGCCGAGCCAGGTGATCACATCTCCAGGCAACCCCTCCGCACGGTAGCCAAACGGTACATCTGATCTCCTCTGTTTAAACGAGCACGTTTCCCATCCCCACCTCGGGACGGGGCGCAATGGTAGCAGCACGCAGAAATATGTTAACAATTCCCCTCGCAACCATAATTACTACCCTTCAACATCCCACGGTCCCGAGCAACACAGCCAAACGGAGACGGATCTCTGACCAACAGAAAAGCCAATATTAAGAGACAAAGCTAGTCTTTCCCTGACATTTAAAACGAAATAGTCATATGTAGCTGATTTAAAAGGTCAAGCATTTCCTACAAACCCTTTGATGTATTAACAAACTACTGTAAATTACCAAATGCACAACAAAATTCATTGTAAATAAAATATGTTTTTCATTTTGTTATAATAAGTTGTAATGTCTCCAGAATAAAAAGTGCTTTCCATTCAGGCAAAAACATCCTTAAAAGTTGTATTACTCATGTAGCCACTCTGTTTCCAGACACTTGAAGAGATGACATTACCACCAATTAAGTGCAATATCACACACCCCTTTCATAAAGCTCCAAAGCCAGCTTCAGATTACTTTTTCTCCCTCTCAATGCGATCTAACAGTTACAACAACTCAGAGGCACCTGGAGAGGAGGGCTTACAATGTCTGCGTGAAGACAAAATCAGCCAAGTCCCGCAACATTTCATACAGGTAGAGAAAGGAAGCACCTGCTCTTACCTCTGAAGACGGCTGTCGGTCTCTCCACCCGAAGAATCCCACAGTGCAAGTTCAGACAACGTGATTCTCTGGAATATTTTTTTTACTGATAAAACAAGGGCATGTGTTGGGGCTGAAGGAATCAGCTCAAAGGAGTTTTTTTCCTGATCTGTGTGTGTGTGACTGTGTGTATGTGTGTGTGTGCACGCCTTGCGTCTCTCTCTCTCTGTAGCTCTGTCAGTCCGTCTGCCTTTTCTTCTCTATTCCATCCACCCAAAGAGCCTGCTGATGCTGGAGCTCGTGAGGAGGTGGCAGCTGAGAGAGAGAGAGAGAGGGAGAGAGAGGGAGCGAGAATTCCCCTTCTCTTAAACAGAGACACTCTGTGGTCAGACCCCAGTTCTACCTACTGCTCTTATATAGCACCCCCACCCCTCCCTAGCCAACACCACCCCCCTCAATTGTGAGCTGTAGAGTTGAAACAGGATGCCGTCTCAGACAGCGACAGAGAGAGGGAGAGAGAGGGAGAGAGAGGGTGAAGGAGGGAGGGAGAGAGAGGGAGAGAGGGAGAAGGAGAGAGGGAGAGAGAGGGAGAGAGAGAGGGAGAGAGAAGGAGAGAGAAGGAGAGAGGGAGAAGGAGAGAGGGAGAGAGAGGGAGAGAGAGAGGGAGAGAGAAGGAGAGAGAAGGAGAGAGGGAGAAGGAGAGAGGGAGAGAGAGGGAGAAGGAGAGAGGGAGAGAGAGGGAGAGAGAGAGGGAGAGAGAAGGAGAGAGGGAGAAGGAGAGAGGGAGAGAGAGGGAGACAGAGAGAGAAAGAGGGAGGAAAAGAGACAGACAGTTGGAGAGAAGGAGGGATAGAGAGAGTAATAAACTGGCCTGAGAACTGCAGAATTAGGAGAATGGGGAATAGGTGGACAGTGCAGAGGGAGTGCAACATTAAAAATCATTCATTATTGGCTGCAGGTTATGCCTCCTGTCCAAAACTGTGCCTACATGCTCTAATATAGGCGATCTGTGGACACTTATTAGTATTATTGTTACTGCAACTACTACTACAACTAATGATAATAATAATTAAGGCAGGAGTAAAAAAAGAGTCTCAGGAGTCTCAGGAAAAAAAAATTAAACATATTTTTGGGAGCATCATTTGTGCATTTCACAAAAATAGTCTTTGCCAGAGCACCAAAAGATACTTCTTCTGCTACTATAATGATGATGATGATGATGATGACAATAATGATGATAATGATGATGACAATAACGTTACTACAGATCGTAGTTCTGCGGTTCAGTGCAGTTGGGTTTTGGGGTTAAGTAAAAGCATCCGTTTTCATGATGAAAGGACTATCTCTCTCTGTCTCAGGTCAAATTATACATTGAAATGCCATTGTTATCTTTGCTGAAACTTGATGCGCTTCTTATTCAGAGACTGAGAGTCTGCCTGAGTTCTGCTCAACACGCAGCCCATGATACAAGTGTGTGTAGAAGTGCCCCCCCCGGCCAACCTCCAGGTTTCCGTGGCACCTATGCATTTATCTGACTGCAGCTCCGGTCTCAGGCTGCAGGTAGAGGGGATCCCAGATCCCGCCGGCTGCAATTAGCGGCACCGAGCCCGCTGTCCACCGTATCAACACGTGAACAAAAGAGAACAAATCTCAAAGACAGAGCCACCGTACACTGCATCTGCGGTCCCCATGAAAGGACCCCCCCCCCCCCCAACACTACCCCCCCAAACCTGCCTCCTGGCGTCACGGAAAAGAAACCTCGTTTCAAAGGAGCAGACATGCATCAGAGGTACGTCCCCAGGGACTGCGTGCAAAATGGGGGGCGGTGGGGGGTGACACTCATTAAATCAAAATCTGACCCACCGACTGATAGCACCAGTACAAAGGCGGCGGTGGGGTCCCCCCCCAGGGAGAGACTCAAGAGCCCTTTCAACAAAAACTAAAAACCTAGCCTTCAGAGCTGCTCACATATTCATAAATCAGCGGCTATCTCCCCGGCTTTAGTCAACGCTGGAATTTAATCTTAAGTCTCTGTTTGATGAAGGAAACGGAAAATGCGCTTATCAGTCAAGCCAATCTGTGTATACACACCGCATAACTGACATGACAAACACATGTGTTTGTGTGTACAATGGAAGAACACCACACTGTGGATTCCAGCATGACGCACCAAGGGCTGCGTGTGTGTGTGTGCGTGTGTGTGTGTGTGAGCTGAGACGCATGAGCACCGCAGCAGTGTGTGACAAGGGGATGATTTCGTAGAGGGGGGGGCCCTCTTGGAAGAGGGAAGTGATCCCCTCTCTGACTCACTGAAGCGGTGACCAGGCCAGCGGAAAGGACGCATTTCTCACAGAGCAGAACGGCATCAGCGCGTCTCTAACGATCATCCCATTCGAGGGGCAGAATCCCCAACGCATGTGAGAGGTGTGGAGAGAGGCGATCATTCAAATTACAGCCTCTCCCCTCTGCGGAAGGTCACATAGTAACATCAGAAACGGCCACGCGATCTGAGGTGCTTTCATTTCACAGAAACCCTGCTGGCTGCTCTCTCTCCGCCTCTGTGAGAACTTCGCAGGTGTTCCGCACCGGGACCCACTACGCAAATCTCCACATCTATATACGGGAACCACACTACAACTCTCCATCTGTTCTCCTTCTCACCTCTCCTCCTCTCCTTCTCCCCCGCTTTCCCCCTCTCCCTCTCCCTCTCCCTCTCCTCCGCTGAATCGCAGGGATTCGGGGAGGGGGGGGGGGGGGGTTCGCCCAGGGGACCCCTCTGCTCCCTCGCTCTCCCTGTGTCTTCCGTTTCCCGGCGCTCGGGTAAATGCATCCAGCAGGTTTGATTTCCCAGTTGGGCACCGCATGCCCATCCTTCCCCTGCTGTCCAATTTTCATAGCGCTGCTCACTCGTTTTTTTTTTTTTTTCTTCTTTCCTTTCCTTTCCTCTCGCGCTCCAAACACGTGGATGTTGAGACTCACCAAATGACACTGAAATATGAAGGCCCGTCCTAGAGCAGGAGGAAGGAGGAGGAAGAAGGAGAAGCAGAAGAAGAAAGGGAAGAAAAATGGAATTTTAAAAGCATATGCTTGGGGACCGCAGAGAGGAGAAGTGAGAGTAACAGTGTGTCAGACTGCATGCTGAAGGACAGAGCTCCGGGGGGACTTAAAAAGACATTTGCAGTCCACTCCACACACATCAGAGCCTGAGCAGCGGGAAGCAACAGGAATCTTCAAAAGAAGAAACAGGGGCAGAGTCCATCTACAGAGACAATTTCACACGGCTCATGTATGATCTGGAAAATCTACTTCTACCAATGCCACCCCCCCCCCCCCCCCCCAGAAAAAAAGGTGCAGTGCTCATGTTTGGAAAGCAGCTGTTGAAAGGGAGGGGTGTGGCAGGAGGGATCTGAAGGGCAGCGTGAGCCGCTGTTAAAGCCATCGGTTTGCTGGTAGATAATTGGTGGTTCAGCTTTGGAAAGAAAGGGAGAAAAGAGCCGAAAGAGCGCAGGAATCTTTCAGTTTCTGTCAGTGACAGTGAGCCCTAATTACACCGAGCCAGGAGCCCCACCCTGCTGCTCCCACAGTCAGAGGGAGTCCACGGGACTCACCGCCGACACGGGTGGGGTGGGGGGAGGAGAGGTGACCTGGAAAAGCCGGTTTAGTTCATTAAAAATGAATTCTCAAGTAATAATGCCAAGTTCTGTGCTATCCTCGACCCTGTTCACCCCGATGCATTATGCATATACATACAGAGGAAAGCGGCACAGTGTGGGTTAAATCGTGATAAGGTTATTCAAACAGTGGTGCAAAGATGTAGTCTGATCTTCTGTGGAGGGGTGGGTGGGGGGTTGTTCATTATGATATCCACTTCAGAGAAGGAGGAAGAGAATTACCACCCATCTTTGCCCCCCCCCCTCTTTTTTCTCTCTTTCCTCTTCTTATCTCTGCCCTCTGCAAAGAACCCCCAAAACCCCCCAACGCCCCCCCCAATTTCCCACAGTGCAGTGGGAGGCAACCCGTGCTACTTAACGAGTTAAGAAATGAGCATGCTGAGGGGGATTTGAGCGTAGAGGCTGTGCGGGGGGGGGGGGGGGGGGGGGGGGGGGGGGGGGGGTGTTCAAAGCCATTATGCCGGTAGTAAAAAATCTGCTTTCTGCAAATATGCCCCCAACTGCAGCCACGGTTCGCAGGAAAAACAGCCTATTAGCGCTGATTCATAATTGATAATGTACAAAGAGGAGCCAGCTCCACCGGGACCCCTGTGACAACAGGGCGCACGCGTAGCGTGGGAAGAGAGATTCATTGTCTCCCCAGTCCTTTACTCACAAGGTCGCTGCATACAGCGAAGAGAGAAACTGCGGTTTGTTCTGCAGAAAAATGTATGATTTTCACCGGGGAAAAGTGTTCCTGAGGGGTCTGAAAATCAGATGTATTAAATGCGCATTTATTGACAGTTATTTGATTTGGCAGCATGTTGGTTTGGGAACACTGAGTTGAAATCTAGTTCATCGCAATGCGGCTAATATTACAAGACCACAACTTATCTCACCTTTTGCGGAATGATTAGCTTTATTTCATCAGTATTGAACCGCAGCTGATAGATTGTTTGAGAATGGTCCAAATCGACTGCAGTAGCACTTAGCGTCAATCTTTCACGTCCCTCAGACCTGTCCTTCACGCTTTTCACGTGAGTGATAAAACGCAGGGATTCACAGGCACTGTAAATCTGCACCACGTTAGTGAGAGAGGTGGATCACGCAGCGAGTAAGTTCTCTTTCACAGTCAAGCACCCCAAACGCTTCACGCAGTAAGGTGCGGCACATTCTGCTGCATTGTGGGAAAAGTACCTTCACTGCAAAACAGTGCAGCATTTTTAAAAGGGATATAACAATTACACATGCACAGTTACTGTAAACTGACAGATGTCTTGAGACAGTTCAGACAAAGTGAACTGAACTAAACTTCTTTTAGTGAAGCCACAGTAATGTTTAGCAACTGTGGCAATCAGTGTATCTTTTCTGTTAAACTGTGCTCAGTTTCTGTCATTGTTAGAGTATTATTTAGCCATGTTTTCCAATCCTGAGAGCCCATGCATTGTAATGTTTTAATTCTTTTTTCTGTTGTAGTTCTATTTTCTATGGAAAATGTAGGTAAAATGTAGTAAGTTTTAAATGCTTGACTCAAAGTTTACGCTAGGTTTAAGCAGCCATGTACTGTAAATACACTGTACTGTAACTGTGCACTATAATCCCAAAAATGGCACAGGGTAAGAGAGCACTGGTGTGCACATACAGAAGCCCAGTTTCTGTTTCATTTCCAGGGCTCACTCGCTCATGAATAATGAAGGCACGGCAGGATTAACCCTCTCTGGGCTCCTACTCGCAGGCAGTGAGGGGTGTGTGCTGGATGGGCCCAGCGAGTCCCCCGGACCACACACAGTCGCCCCCCACCCCACCCCACACCCCCCCTTTGTGTTCAGACATGTGGAAAGGCTGTAATTATCACCCACACAATGACAAGGGCCCTGCAATTTTACAGCAAGCTCCTGACCGAGGCGACCTTCGCGCGCCCGAGCCGCCCACGGCTTTGTGTCGCCGCGGTTGGACGCGCGGTGGCTGTCGCTTTCGTCAGGCTGCTGCAGGGGCACCTCAGAAGCGGAGGGGCCCTTTAATCCAGAGATACGCGCCGCTAAAGAGGAATTACACAATACCACCCTAAATTACATTATTGTCATTTAGGAGAGGCTTTTATCCAGGCTTTTTATTTATAAAATCCATTTATACACCGAGATATTTTCTGAGGCAGTTCTGGGTTAAGTACCTTGCCCAAGGGTACAGCAGCAGTGGCCCAGCAGAGAATTGAACCTGACACTTTTCGGGTACTATCCCTGCTCCTTACCGCTATGCCATTTTGATGCCTGTAGCAGACAAACACTCACAGGTCTCACAATCCTGATATTGGGACAATTTAGGGAAGTCAAGTGGTCGTTTAATAGAAACGGTCAAACGTATTTTTCCCCCGCGATCTATGTCAGGGCTGTCAGTGGTTCTGCATCGTTTGGAACTCTGGGAGTGTGGTATCGCCATCCGCCAAACGCGTGACGTGGATTGAATGGTTTCCCCCTGGCTGGCCTTCAACAATGGGCCCACAGTGGATGGGGGGTCTAAGGACAAAGATATCCCCCCTCCACCCCCCTCTTTCTGAAATGAAAACTTTATTGGGGGATTGAGAGGGGTAGAGCTCTTTGCTGAATGGTACTGGAGCCACATGTGTTTCTTAGATCTCCAGAGGCTCCTGTGATATCACTGACCTCAGGTCAGGTCTACAGTTTCTCTGTGAGACGTCAGCCAGTTCTACTGGAACCGTCAACTGTCACACATATTGTTCTCATGCTCACTGGTATGTATACTGTATGAAATACAAGTGATGATTACCATATCACCAATACCACAAGGAGTTCTCCAGCACTGTGTCTGGATATGGGGTGAGTTACTGGAACTATTTTTGGTAATCATTTGTGTTCTTAGTGGTCTTACCTTTGTAATCATAGTTTAGCTAAGATCAGAAACCTGGAGGAACAAAATAGGAAGACTCACATTGAGAATAATAAATATTGCAGCATTCACCATTTTGAATAATAATAAAAAAGCATTTCTGGTGCACGCAGTTGGAATAATATCTGAGAACATTTAGGTCACCGAATTTTGTGTTAATTAAATATAATCAATATCAGAAATATAATTAATATTTCTATGCCTAATGTTGGCATTCTCATTGTTGGAGATACAGTAAGTGAAATCATTGGCTTCAGCTAATAAATGCCATTTAGTCATTGATCTTAGGCGTACATGCTTGCCTATTGTATAATGGACTCTACAATAACTATGTCAATCATCACAACCGGCCATGTGAAATACCAGACGAGAGAGGAGTGTTTAAAAATATTTTAACAAGGCAGTGAGAGCAGAGTTATGGCTCAGTCAGAAGCAGCTGGTGTGATCTGTGGAACAGACCTGAGCTAAAACCAGCCAGCGCTCAGGGCGTGCTGAAGAGCTGAAGCCAGACAGCGCTCAGGGCGTGCTGAAGAGCTGAAGCCAGCCAGTGCTCAGGGCGTGCTGAAGCAGGTGCTCTCACAGAGCAGATTCTAAAGACGGGCTTTTAAGCTCACGCTAATGAAGGAAAACATTCAGCCCCCTTCTGATCCTTGTCTCTTCTCAAAAGGTCCCCAAAGCTTTCGCTCAGCAGATAACGCAGGTGGCTTCATATTATAGTCAGCCAGGCAGGTAGTCCTCACACAAAGGTCCCTTGGGTTTTAAGTAGATCAATAAATTCGATCAACCGACCAACCAATCCAGTCAATCAATCGAGCTTTACTTGATAAAGAGCTCTTTACAAAAGTACTGTCACAGAGTCCTTCACAGATCACTTTCCATATAAACACTTCAAGCAACAGTGGATATAATCAAAATAAATGTGAGATGCCCTAACCTTCCAGTTACACAATGTATGATCTTATATAATCAGCTGTTCTTGAGTGACATCATCCAATACCATATTCTAATGCTGACTTCCCAGATAATTTCTCAGAACGTGCACATAATTGGTCTTATATCATTCCTATTTCAGAACGACATAAAAGGGCTCAATACCGCAATTAACCAGCTAGTGATTTATAACCCCATGGCCATGGGTACGATGCACCTCAGTGTAGAGACAGGGAGGGACACCTGGCTCTGGGAGACCAAAGGGAAGCAGACACACAGCACACACATATGTAATCGAAATGTACCAGTCAAGGGAAATCCATGAACTGGCTCTATCCAAAGCACCAGAAACAGTGGTATCCTGGGTCCCAACACAGGTTTTACAGCCAAGATAATAATTTCATCATTTAACATGAAATATTAAATCCAATGCTTGGTTAAATGTGTAACTCCTGATTAAAAAATAAAATACCTCTCTAATGTCAGTGAAAGCAGGCAAATTTATGACACATAAATATTATTAATGTTTATTATTAATAGGAATGGGCAAAGCTTATAAAATGCTATTTTTACAGGCAGAGCTGTGGAGAAGGGGTTATAGCACAGGGTCTACAGTGGCCTCTGGATTCTAGGTTTTACTGCTGGGTCGGGACTGTAATGTTGCGGCCTTGAGCAAAAACAACAAAAAAATATCTTCGTACATAATAACCACACAGTAAAAACTGAATTTCAAATATGAAGCGTAACTAGCGGTATAATCTCTGAATTTTTTTTTCTCAGAATGAATAAGCACAAAGCAGTCTGCCAACTATCAAGCACCTCTTGTATTTACACTACAAAGACTGTGAACAGTAGTGGGGGAAAACAGTGGGCAATTAAAGCATCCTTTTTAAATGATACACATTTTGTTTTTTGAAAGGTTGACTAATGAGGCATGTGAAAACTATGAAGTACTTAGTTCAGTCCAGAACATTCCCTCTGAAATGTCAAACCCAACCATGAGTCAGAGACAATCCGTGAAACTGTGACCTGACCTTAGCTGAGCACGACCCTAGGGGGCACGAGGGAAAGCAGACACACACACAGATAAGTGAAGATACGAAGACAAAGTATGGCAAACAAAGGACAAATTTTAGTAATTAGTTTTATCACAAAGCTGTTTATAGACACTGTACAAAAAGACACTCTTCGACATGAATGACAGTCAAGTAAAAAAAATGCTTTGAAGTCTCTCTCTAAGCTAATGTCTTTCTTTCAGATCTCTTGTAGGTCAATTAATATAGATAGTGCCATCACTTGCCTGTGATATAAAAACCTCTTTCTTTTTTTGATATTATCACCATGCAAAGTTTCTGTCTCTGGGAAACTATTTTCCAATGCACTCTGTGTATCTAATGCTGGGAATATATGCCTATCCCAACAGAAATCTGCGCATGTGGCAGTAATTAAAAGTGTGAAAACTTTGGGCTTGATCTAATCTCACTGTGACAGCAGAGAGGGTAAGGGGGGATGACAGGGACTGAAGCAAACCCGGATGGCAGAGAAAAGCTAATTTCAGCTGTATCTCCGCTGTGAAAACAGCCATGCACTCATGCCATTTCCTGTTTGAATCTATTTTTTTTTTTTATGCTGGTCATGATGGATGAAGAGGCGTCCCAGCATGCCTCTATTTAGCTCTCTTCTCTTGAGGAAGAGCTGCATCCTCCTCTCATTTTCCTGGCCTGTGAGAACCCGTAGTGATGGGATCACCTGTGTGATGGCTTTCCAGATAACCCCTAATGCACCCCGGCAGAATTTCAAAGCACTGAATTTTCAGGATCCAATTTTGCTTCCTCTATCTGATGTTATCCCCCGCGGACATCTACAGACTGAATAATTCATGGATGAAACGGACATAATTTGATGGTCAAGTTCCTAGTAAACTTGTATTTCTTTCGGGCGCTAAACAGACAGTGCAGCTCCACAGACATTAAACATTTATATCACAGCGCCTTTTACTCGCACAGAGACCAAAAAACACTGCCCCGCAGAGCCTCCAGATATCTGTAATGCATGAGTTTGTGAACTGTCAAAGGCAATCCCTTGAACAAAACATATTTTTTTATATAAGATCAATACATAAGAAACTATTGGATATGAATACAAGAATCGATTAGATACAGCTGAACAGTCGTGAAGACAACTTTTCTAAAGATTTTTTTTTTCTTTGAGAATTTTTTGAAGACAAGTTCAAACTGCTAAAAGACCTTTTGAAAAAGACTTTGGTTTCCAGTCTGCCATGAGGTGAGGCATGAATCAGATAAGAGAGCATCGGGACTGAAATGATTCATTTCTGCTTCATTCTCAAGACGAAGAACACAGAGTGACATCCGCTGCTGTATTCAGACCACAACCATGACAGAAAACCGCAAGTCCTGAGAATCTGTTTCAGAGAGAGGGAGGGGAAAAAGAAGCAGAGAAATCCCCACACACAGCAACAGTAGCCAGCTTTCTAAATACCTCTGGCTATCATTGTCTCCACAGAAGACAGCTTTGCCCACGTTAGGATTAAATCAAACTGTGGCAAAAAAAAAAAAAAAAAATCCCACTAATAACAACGGCAATACAGCATGATAGCTTGTTTAACCAACAGCAAAAATTGAAACCAAGGCAAAACTCTTGGTTTCTTGTTGTGGTTAGAACACAAATGGAAATTAACCACTGGCTGAGGTAGACTGGCACCAGAACCCCAGGGCTGAATGTAATCCAAAACTCAGAGCTTTACTGAATGCAGAGATTTCAGAGACATGGAAGAACAGAGGAATGTTCAACACAAAAGGCACTTGTCACTCCTGACTAACAAAAGAAGAGCGAGCTGAGTCTCTTGCTCTTCAGTTCACCGTCTTTATCTCCTAGTAAGCTATGATGATGGCTGTGGGTAAAAACCCACACCAGACCTATCTTCATTGGACTAAGTTAATTATTACTTACCTTCACATAGGTGTCTTACTGAGCCTTTGAATCTGTCATGGAGAAAAAAAGTGTTTGTGTGTATAGCCATTAAGCCTCATTGTCCTTAAAGTAGACAATCCCAAAAGATGGATCTATACATTACATTGCTGAGGCCAGTGTGTTAAATACACAAGTGCAGAGACACCAACAGTGCCACTCATCCTGTTTGGATCATCGGATCATTTGTTGGATTCAGTCAACACACACACACGCGCACGCGCACACACACACACACACACACACAGACAGATAAACACATAAACACACACGCGCACACACGCACACACACACACACACACACACACACAGATAAACACATACACACACACACACACAAACAAACACACACACACACACAAATAAACACATAAACACACACGGGCGCGCAAGCACAAACACACACACAAACATGCATGCACACACGCACGTGCATGCGCACACAGACACACACACACGTATAAACACATAAACACATAAAAACACACACACACACACACTCTCCTGGTTTTGAACTCTATGGAAAGGCCACTCAGGGAGAATGTGCCAGCCCATACAATCTCTTCCTTGGCTAGACAACAGATGACTTATTTATGCCACGGAGGTAGCATCCTGCAGTTATTTTGCAGCGTTTATGTCTGTGGAGTTTAAGATGTCCCCAGGTTCTCTGTCTGGCTGTCTGCAAATCACAGTAAACCTTCACAATGATACTATGCACCCAGAATAATCACATTAAAATATACTTTTGCTTGGGAAAGCACTTTACACAGGGAAACACACATTGCTTATACGGTACATAGTGTAATATATTATCCTTCTATAAACTGGGAATAGCTCAGGTTCCTTTGCTGAGTTCATGAGTATAATAGCCACCAGGGCTTCAAACTCATTATCTAATGGTGAAAGGGTCTATAAATAAAGTTATGTTGGGCATTGTGCAAACTAACAATAAAAGAAGAAATACACCTGGAATTAACTGACACAAAAATGCTAATTAATTAAAGCAGCACTTACATAAAATGATGCAGATTGCAAGACGTTCAATGGACAAGACATATATGATCATCCAAACGTGTCAGCTTTTTTTCAAGCAGCTCTTTATGAAAAGTGATGACATGAATGTACTGAAATGCATGACTGTAATGAAAAGCTTTGCAGAAGCAGCAGACAGGTACAGTCGCTTGGCTACGATGCTAAAATGCACCGTTCACGTTACAGCAACCTACACACAACAGCCCGGACCACAATAAAGCACCCTGGACAAAAACAAATGATGTCAGAAAAAGAGGAAGAATCTCCGATGATGGAGGTTCAAAGGGGATGAGCGGCTGAAGATGGATTGCTTTTGTCACAGACATAATGTAAGGACAGGAACGGGCCCCGTGGAGAGAGGAGAGAGGAGAGAGGAGAGCCCCCCCCCCCCCCCCCCCCCCCCATTGCCTTCTGAAGATGGCTGCCCTTTGGGGGACCCCATCCTCCCTCCGCCTCCATCTCCCCCACTCCTTCCGCCTGTCCTGCTCCCACGAGTCTCTGAGACCAGGAGCGAAGGGACGAGGACAACAAAAGAGAGAGTGAAACAGAGAGCCAGGGGTCAGTTCAGCGACAGAAGGTCATGACCGCGAGATGCTTACGGAGAGAAGGGCTTGCGAGGGTTAAAGACTGCAGTGATACGCGAGAGGTAATTAGGAAGCAGGAGTTGGAGCAGCGAAGATATGGCTCGTTGTCTCAGCTGTGAGAACGCGAGTGCATGCCCGACATACACCTTTCCCTCACGCCCTCCAGCCCTTTAGGGATACGGGGGGAATGGGAGAGAACCCAGCTGGAAGCTGTTCAGAGACCAGATTGAACACCAGTGGACTGATGGCGGTGATGAAGATGATGATGATGATAACATTCTTTGTTGCATTGATGCAGGCTGAATCACACTTCCTGTCTAAATATATGCCATCAAGGTTCCTGAGAGGCACCTGAAATCTGTGCAACTGTAAATCAAAGCAAATTCTAGCAGCTTTTTTGCTACAGGTAAATTGCATCGCTCTGTCTCAGCCACTAAAGTGAATGATGGGGATAAAAAAAAAAAGATTCATATTAATGCAGGAAGCGGTGCAATTAGAGTGAGATTGAAAAGGGAGAGAGCACCGTTCCGCCTGGTAGAAGCCCACTCCGTGTGCAGTGAGCACACACACAGATCAATACAGCGTTCAGACCTGCGCACCTCTCCACCATGCTCCTGCCAAACACATCTCAGCTCTCAGCTGGGGATCTTTCACAGGCCCGAGAGGCCGGGCTGCCATCGTGTAAAAATGTCACCCGCCTCGTGATTGCCGCTGCCTCTCTCTTCTCTCTTTCTCTCTCTCTCCAGACCTGATATTTCCTTTCCTTGGGAATTCGTTTCTTTGTGCCCCCCCCCCCCCCCCCCAAGCTCTCTTCCTCTCTTCCCTCAGCTGCCTCTTATCGGTGTTTCCTTTCATCACTGCAGTCCCATCCCCCAGTGTCACTAATCCAGAGACCAAGGCACACCAACACCGCCAGCAAGCCCCATCTCACTCACACACACACACACACACACTCACTCACTCTCTCACACACACACACACACACACACACACACACACACACACACACACACGTATACACGTATACACATACGCGTGTGTGTGTGTGTGAGTATGTGAGCGCGCGCGTATGTGTGTATACGCGCTCGCATACACACGCACGCGCTCATACGCACGCACACATGCGCGCACACACACGTATACACATATTCACAAACGCACACACACACACACGCCACTGCGTCAGGTGTACCACCGTGCATTCCTCTGCGGCGTTACTCACCAAACCCGCACTCTGAGCACACACATGGCCGGAGCGAGCGCACACATGGCCGGAGCGAGCACACACACGGCCGGAGCGAGCACACTACCTGCGTACACCAGAGCCGCGCTCTGAGCACACACATGGCCGGAGCGAGCACACACACGGCCGGAGCGAGCGCACACACGGCCGGAGCGAGCGCACACACGGCCGGAGCGAGCGCACACACGGCCGGAGCGAGCGCACACACGGCCGGAGCGAGCACACTACCTGCGTACACCAGAGCCGCGCTCTGAGCACACACATGGCCGGAGCGAGCACACACACGGCCGGAGCGAGCGCACACACGGCCGGAGCGAGCACACACATGGCCGGAGCGAGCACACACACGGCCGGAGCGAGCACACTACCTGCGTACACCAGAGCCGCGCTCTGAGCACACACATGGCCGGAGCGAGCACACACACGGCCGGAGCGAGCGCACACATGGCCGGAGCGAGCACACACACGGCCGGAGCGAGCACACACACGGCCGGAGCGAGCGCACACACGGCCGGAGCGAGCGCACACACGGCCGGAGCGAGCACACACACGACCGGAGCGAGCACACACACGGCCGGAGCGAGCACACTACCTGCGTACACCAGAGCCGCGCTCTGAGCACACACATGGCCGGAGCGAGCACACACACGGCCGGAGCGAGCGCACACACGGCCGGAGCGAGCACACACACGGCCGGAGCGAGCGCACACATGGCCGGAGCGAGCACACACACGACCGGAGCGAGCACACACATGGCCGGAGCGAGCGCACTACCTGCGTACACAAGGAACAGACGAACACAAGAGCCAAGGAGAGGCTGCAGGCAGACATGTGCAGGCAACATGTCGGCCTTCATTAAAGACAGACTCACCAAGGCTTCAGAAAATACCCGAAAACAACATTTACCTCCTGCACGTGCTCTCCAGGAGCAGCAACACCTTGAGCCCTTCCAGCTCAGTTCTTACACTAAGGTCACTTGTAGAAATAAACTTCAGTGGCTTACTTTTATATCTGCTTCAACTTTCTTTACAAAACAGGCTGGGTTTTTCACATTAGCTCTGGGGTAAAAGGACACCTTTGGGCAGTAGCTGGCTGCTAAACTTGTGCCACTATATCACTTGAACAGTTGTCTGCTAGTAGAACACCAGTAAGCAACTGCCATTTCCAGTTACCCAAACGCATTGGCATATAATTGGGACTGTCAACCACTGAACCATTGAATCGATTGTCATTACCTACTGACAACTCTGCCTGCTGCTCCCACGCCCACCTGGATCATTTGTGAATGTAACTGAATTAAGTGCAGAAAGGGGGACAACTACGTTAATGTAATCTTTTGCATTATTTTTCCAGAAGTCTCTCAACTGCCTTTTCCTGGGGTCAGGGAATAATTTTCTCAGTTTTTTCCCCAATTGGCAAGGGTTTTCTTTTTTTTAATCAGCTCTGGAAAATGTACTATGCTACATGTACAGCACTTAGTGACAATCTCGATTGCGAAAATGCACAACAAATAATTGTGATTGATTGATTGTTACTACAACTACAGGTAAATTAAGCGTGGTCAGGAGACCTGAGGAGAACTGAGCGACCTCAAACCCACTCCAAACTCACATCCAAAACTGCATCCATGTATTTATTCATAGTTTATTGTATTTTATTACAGTTATTTATACACACCATCTGATAACACACTAAATCAACCGTGCATTAGCTGAGGCAGTACGATATCTGAGCTCAGAACGTGCTGGTTTCAGACGCGGGTTCAGGACGGGAAAGTCCAGCTGGTGCGACTCCAGCTCTGTGTGTGTCTCTCTGCTATTTTTAAGTTCCTCCGTGGACCGTCCCGAGAGTTACGAGGGAGCACAAATCAGAGCGCACGCTCCTTGAACTCTGATGACATCATGGCAGATGAACGGTCATGTAATTGGTGCCGTCCGAATTTACAGCCCTCGTAAAAATGAATTAATGAACAGCAGCTCGAGAGGGTAGAGAGACGAGAGAGAGAGGTCTGAGAAGCAGAGGAAAAAAACGTTAAGCATTCCACAGGTTTATAAATTTGCAACTGTGGATATAAACTCAAAGTGGACCGAAGACCTAATGATGAAGTGCGACCCACCTGCAGCGATAATGACCTCCGCTTCATCGCAGAGTCGCTGTTGCTCGGGATATAAACACAAACGTGCGTGAGGCAGAAGCAGACATTCGCTCACACCAGGAGCTGAGCCCCCAGACAGCATCTTCCGCTGCTCAAGAGCATTAGCGTTAAACCATGAGACAAACAGCAGGAGTTGCTCATCACGAGATGGTGCGTGCTAACGCATGTGGCCAACTCAGCATGGACAGGAGATCCATCAGGCATTCTCCAACACATGCTTTAACACATCGTGCTCAAACACATCGTCTGATTCTTTTTCTCAGACCACACTCTTTACAATTTTGGCGGAGGTCATGTTTTCTCAATTCATATATGCGCTGCAACAGAGACGATTCATTCGTGAAGTCTCGTATAAAACATTAAAGCACCAGGACACAGACCCCCTGCAGCAGTGAAGCCTATGAAGGATAACCCATGATGCACTCTGAACCCTATCCAACCTCTTCCCCTCCAGGACAGACTTCCCATCCCAGTTTCGTGAGGATAACATTAAACAGATATAGCTGTAAAGCATGATAATCTCCAAAAAATCCCCCTCAGCTATCCCATTCCTCTTCAAAGTCGGGAGAAAGCACCACGTCCAAAACGGAATTGGATTTAACTGTGCAATCATATTGCACAACATTACTATCCACTAAAGTGCTTGTCTTGACACGCAACTGCAGTTATTAGCCAGTATTTAGAGTTGTGAAGTTGCGTGGAAACATTGTAGTGTGACACCACCTTTCAATAATAAGTGATGCCTCATTCGTCATATACAGCAACACCTGAAATTGCTATCTGTGTTTTTGTAATCAGCCCTATTGAGAAAACAGTATAGTAAAGAGATAACCTCTATATTGACCTGTTTTTTATTCAGGAGCTCCATATTCCTTAAAATCTTATCTACTGAAGCAATTTCGGTCAAGTGCCTTGCATGAGACGTATTGCATCAGGAACTTGAATGCATGACCATTTGGTGACAAGATTAACAATTAAGCCACACAGCTGGCACGCATTACTCATTAAGACATTCAATGAGCACCATAAACATCTACCAGGATCTTTAAACATCAAAAAGACCATTTTGGGGTGGTGGCTCACTTTAGAAACGCTGAGATGTGTGTGGTGGTTTCTGCCGATCCACCACATGGCGTTTCACCAAATAAATTCTTCTCTTAATGAGATGGGGCCCATTCACCCCCCCCCACATTAAGTGGAAAGTGGGCTCAACAAAGTCAAACGACTTCAAGTCCCCGGTGGAGGAAGACTTGAGTTACAGCTCTGGGAGGGATTCTGCTGCTCAATGGTCTCTTTGTGGCCTTTTATGTTTGAGGGCAGCAGTTGTGGCGAAGTCCCTATTCCAGAGAGGAAATTTGCAGAAATATGAGGGTTAATTCACTAAATCTGCAGATCCTGTGTTCAAGCCGCAACACCCAATACGACGACCACCACCACCACCAGCCCTGAAATGTCTTCCCCTCTCTTCTGGGAGACTAGGTGTTAGTTTACCACTAAACTGACCAACAACCTCTACCGGAGCATTGCAGCACTTCAGGCTTTTTTTCCATTTGCTCTTTGTTATGTTTTCTTTACCGCTCTATGAGTGTCAAAGCAGTCCACAGAGACAGGCAGATATGGTAGTATTATACGCTGAGCAATGCCTCAGGCCTCAGAGATCCTCACCCAAAAGAAAACAGTTGAAGCCTGAAACTGTGCAGCAGTGAACAGCAGCAGGAAGATACTGTTTCACAAACCCCCACCAGACCCCCGCCCCATGCTCAACTCACTCTCCATCAGACAGAGCCTTCAAGCTAGTGGAGGTGGGGCAAATAATAACACCAGGGAGAAAGGCATGCTGGGATAGCCCATATCTTGTCATGTCAACCTCTCTGGTAATTGTACACTTAAATTGACCTTGACCTTCACACCAAAACAGATTGAGACAAAGTAGGAGCTAAACAGAACTGCCATGACATTTCTTACTAAGGAAATTTGCATAAGGGACCACGCACGTGTATGTCTTAGGAATATCTGTACCTGAGCCTGAAACGAGACCAGGCTGACTGCTAAACTGCTGTTCTTCAAATGTACTTATGTGTCACACTCCACCTTCCCTCATACAGCAATCTCCTCCCCCTGCTGTCATTTACTCAGAGCTTGTCAGATCATTAAGAGCTGCTTCGCTGCTTCTCAGGTGGCAGGTGTCATTCCTGGCAGAGGAAATGTGGGAAAATTGACTTCGGTCTTGTAATATAAGACAGCGTTGCAGAGCGATGAACAGGTAATGACATATATTGATTGGGCTTCTACATACACACGACATTAGGACTGCACTTGAAGAAGCACAGAGTGAAAAAGTCTGGTAAAGTCTGGTTTTGCATTCTATAATGACCGCCTTGATAAAAGCCATCCTGTGGTCCTCATCTCCACAGTAATGCTACCGGAGATAAGAACCCAGCTGTATTATTTATATGACTCACTGCTCACTGCCGAAACCTGCAGAGTTCCCAGCCTGTCAAGAGCAGAGGCTCTCGGTCATGAGTTCAGTGACCTTTTACTCACCTCTCCTGCTTGGAACATGGCTTTCACTCTGCTGGCACTGGTTGCTATAACCCTCTACAAAGCTGCCCGGAGAGGAACCCACAGTCAAAGATTTGCAGAAACTCACAGTGTGGGGGGAAATGAAAAATACATGGGATAGTTATTGGGAGGGAGACAGTCCCAAAGATAGCTGCATCGAAAAAACAATCATCCATTGAAAAGCTGCACCGGGCAAAAGGTCAAAGTTCAGGCTGCACTCCCTGCCATTGAGCAGAGGGCCAAGTCTGATTTGAGGTTGAAAAAAACCCACAAAAGCCACCTTTGCAAAATGAACAAAAATGTCTTCTTAAGGCCCTTGCAGACTAACGAGACAACACAAAATGTTTAAGGGTAACATTCACCGATGATAGAAACACTGATCTTTGATTGGTCATTCTGTGACATCTGGTCACTCTGATGGTAGTCACAAACCGTGAAAGCTTACAATTAATTACATCCAACACACTGAATCACCATGAAGTGTTGCAGGTGGGATGGCCTTCGACAAGTGGTGACAAACGTCAACAGCTGTGCTTGACCACCCCAAGACCTTCCCAAACATCAGCAGATGTTTTTACTAGTGCACAACAGCCTTGAAATGCAAAACAAACCTTAAGTGATGCTTTAAACGTCCATTAGCTTCTTCCAGTCAGGCTAAATGGATTTAGCATTAGCTACCTTGACTTGTTTCCTATACTTTGCTCCTGGGAGAGAAACCCAAGGTAATGTTGCTTAATAATTCCATGTTAGTTCTTCAGTGACTCCACAATTATTATATTTTTCCCATAGACCCAGTGTTAACTGTGTTCAGTGAGGTTTACCTGCACTGCAATGGTGGGAGAGAAGATATTCACACAGTGATGTGTGTGATCTTTAATATTGAAAAGCTATTCCTGGGGCTAGGAAATCCTATATACCTGAACAGAATAAACAACCATAATCACCCACATTCAGATATCTGGAGCCTTGTCAGAATATAAGACTGTGTGGGCCTTTGGAGTAAAACCAGTAAAAATTTCTGAATACTTAATATGACAAAACTTTCTGTTTTTACCATTAAGGAGCAGCCATGCTGAGTGCTTATAATCTTCAAACCCAGATCCAGCTCCACAAAATCAAGCTCTGTATCCACATAAAAAAAAATGAAATAAGGCACACAGCTACAGCATGTTGACTTGCATTATGCAGATGTGTTGGCAGCGTAAGAAGAAATCCCATCTCAACCCGTGGCCTTCGAGATCAATTTGAAAAAAAAAAGAAGGCCTCTCATGAAATAGTTATGGACGCTCATTACTGCATTCCTGCTCTTCACAGCAAAAGACCTGGGCCCTCACAACGCTCGTTTGGACACACCCCATCCTCCAACACTGTAGATTCACAATGCTCGTTTGGACACACCCCATCCTCCAACACTGTAGATTCACAATGCTCGTTTGGACACACCCCATCCTCCAACACTGTAGATTCACAATGCTCGTTTGGACACACCCCATCCTCCAACACTGTAGATTCACAATGCTCGTTTGGACACACCCCATCCTCCAACACTGTAGATTCTGTGGACTCTGCCTTTGGTCCAGTCCAGATGCTGAATACTTTGAAATCAGTCATCTTCTCCCATCCAGATAAAAAAAAAAAAAAAAAAAAAAACCAAAAGAGAACTGAAACAACATTTAAAAACAACACTGTGACCAATTGTGTAAAAGGTCACTTCCAAAAGGTAAGGAAGTATAAGGATGTTTAACGCTCACATAACACTACTAAATGTTTTAATTTAACAAAAAAGGAAAAATATTCAGAAAACCTTTTCTGCCTAAAGGCAAAAGAAGAGAACAAAGAACATTCTGATGACTCGAAGAGATTTTTTGAATATTTACAGACAGTAAAGCAGGACATGTTTAGCAAGTAAAGTTCATTATAAATGCTGAGGTCTAATATGAAATGTCTTCCACTGTAGCATGTGCTGAAGACTTAAAATCTCAGGGGGATCTCACCTCCATCTATATTTGGCCATTTTTTTCAGGTGAAATGCCGCAACGCATGCTGGGATTGCACTTTAATTAGACTCTGGAGTAACACGACACATTACATGGTGAATGTACTCAGGTAATTACATCGTATCTAATGAGTAACTAATGATGTATTCTTAGCTCATTACAAAGTGGATAAGCCAGAACATGAGTGTTGTGGCTTATGTAGTGATGAATTTTGTCTGTAAGAATAGCAGCAGCATGAAAGCACAGGTGATTGGGAAAGGGCAACTGGACATTTTTTTAAAATTCATAAAGCTACAACAGTCGTTTGTCTCACTAAACAAAGGCCCCTTCAAATGATGATTCTACAAACTAGCGAGCGGGCAAGTTGCAGAGTGGCAAATCTCATTAATTCCTCGACAGGCAAGAGCTCAGCGGGGAGTCAATCACACCAATTGTGCTAATGCCAAGATCTGTAAACTGCGGGCTCGGCGGGCATTTCCTCACCGCGAAAACCGGGCCAGCGTCTCAGCGTCGCTCCCAACCGTCACTCTCCCGCGTTGCCATGGTAACGCCTAACACGGAGCAGGTTCTGAGCGCTGGACAAAGCCCGTGACGCCCTTCGTTGCCAAATGTTCGCACTTTTGTTCGGTTTCTTCTTCTTTTGGCCCTACAGGGACAAATGCACAGACACCCCAACCACCCCAAAAACCTTGCCTACGGGAAACAAAACACAAACCAGGAATGATCTTCTGCTTATTGATCTTTCAAAAATTAGACTGAGCAACAGGTAGCAGACATTCTCCTGAAAGGGGTGCATTTCAATGCCACTGACTAGCAGAGCCTTGTTGGGGTGACCAACTTGTCCTGACAGAAACCCCACATTTTTCATGATGACATGAGAGAAAACCACATGACCCAAATTCCGTATAACACACTTAAAAAAGAATTAAGGTAGCCTTTTTATGTAAATGATGGTAATCAATTCAAAGGCCAGTCAAATCAACTTCAATATCTTAATTGGGATTAGACACAAATGAAACACGTTCATGGAGCGCAGTCATGCCTTCCATATCACTAAACCACCTTCCATCTATAAACCCTGCTCCTCGAGACTGTTACAATGGGAGTAACAGCTAAAACAATTCCAGTTAAACAGCACATAAATCCTTCTGGAGTTCCATTGGGGCTCAGTGTACAACGTGAGCTTTTTACAACCTGCTATGAGTATTACACATTCTCAAAGATCTTCCTGTTGGGCCGCTTTTCAGGCCTTATGCTGCTTAACAAAACCCAGCAGAGCCATCCCTGTGTTCCCCTCTGAAAACTGACCTCCCTCCAACAGGAACAGCCCTGCGACAGCCATTCCTCCTTTAATGAAGGCGGAGGGAATCCTATTAGCACGTCCTTTCAACAAACTGCCGTTTCAGGCTTAAGAGAAGCCTTGCCAATCTCCCCGAAAGCGCAGGGTTCGCCTGTTTATTTCTGTGGTCCAAGGTGCTGTTTGAAGAACAAAAGAAAGCATATTTGCGGAATTCAGTGTGAGTAGAGTGCGCTTCATCATGCTTTTTTTACCCTTGGAACCAAGCATTAGGCGACTGTGTGTTTTCATATGTGGATTCTAAAATCAGACAGCCAACCCAAGGTTGTCTTTGTAAATAAGGATGTTAAATAATGAGAACTGGTTGGAAACTTGAGGGAAAAAAAAAGGACAAAAAATAACAATCCATTCGGGACTCTTATGGGGTCCCTTTTATACTTTCAGATCTAAGCATTGTGGTTGGTAATTCGGAAAGTTTACTCTTTGTGCTGAGGTCAGCATTCTGCATGGCTACAATCCCTTTCTAAGTGGCCATTAATTATAAATATGAATGCAGCCAATAGCCTCTCTGCCAATTGCTTTAAAAGGAATTCATTATTAACCAAAGCATAACAGACAATGGGAGGCTTTGGCACTTGGTGTAAAATACAAAAAAAAAACATCTGGCAATCTCTCACTCTACTGAGAAGGAGGAGGGTTTCTAATGTCAGAAAATTGCTTCAATGGCCCACATCACTGTCTTCTGTGCAGTCCTGGAGGGTCAGCATTGAAAGCATGCATTATATGTGTGTATGTGTGTGTGTATGCACCGTCTTCAATCAGAGATGTCAGTTTCACACATGCCTTCTAGTTTGCAGTCAACGCCTATTGGCATCTTATCCAATACCTTCCTCAGCACTCGTTTAGAGCGTCTCCTTTGCACTTTTTGTAACACGCAGGTGCCACATTTTTTTTTTCCATTATCATGTCAATACCTTTGCGGCACTAAGCGGCTCGTTTCCATGGGAACCCGTTCTATAGCAGCAATAAGCAGAGTGCTCGATAACTGAGCTCTGCAGTATGAAATCATCAGCAGAAAGAGGAGGTGTCTCTGACATCACGGCATAGACAACAGAAAGGGGATATATGCTTTTTTCCGATAATCCATACCACAAAAGAGAGCAAGTCTGAGTGTAGAATTCTAAAAATCAAACACTAGTCAAGTAGCCATTGTGGGTCCAGATGTATAATAACATAACTGTGGTTTTATGTTACATTATTGTCACTGTCATCATGTGTAATCTTACATTACATTTGGAGCCTCTAATACTAATAAGTGCCATGTAAATGCATATTGACAACAGATAATCGGATCATTAATAGTTAAGGTAAAGGTTAGAGTAGAGTAAGAATACTTAATAATGCTGGGAAGTGACTCTCCTAAGAATGACCGCAGTGTAATTACAGTGTAGTAACAAATTTTCATTTTGATGAATGTCTCAGACGTTGCAATTATGGCTTTTATTCTGGCAAAGCATAAAGGGAATGGGTGTGATTTATTGCAGAAAGAATAGAGAATTATTACGTATACCCCTGTCAGCTCTTAGGCGGTTCAGTTCAGTGAGCTTGGAAGTAGATGTCACATATGTATCAAAGACTAATTGCATCCAATTTCAGTCATTTTTCCATTCCCGATTGAGACTGTGAATTGAGCTGTGGGCTCATGAGCATAAAACGAAGACCGCTGAGCTGAACACAACAGAGGTACTGCCATGCCGAGTCCATCGATTCTCATTGCGTATGGTTAAGCGTGACTGTTTTGAATGGACAAGATCAATATTTGTGTTGCCACTGTGTTTCCCCGACTGCTCCTCGGAGCTGACGGGAGAAATGGTTTGGCGCAGGCTCCTGTTAAGTGTTTATGCTGTAGGATATAACTGTGTAAATGTGTAAATTCTGACTTCCGAAAGATTTTCCCACTCAAAACAGCTCACAAAACTTTTGGAATGGACAGCACTGGAACATATATAACCTTTTTTATTTCTGGCTCCTTGAAGAGAAACAGAGAGCTGCGTGGCCCAGATAAGGTCTTTTGCAGCTGCGGCACATCTGTGAATCCCACTGATGTTCTGGGATGAAACGGCGAGCCAGCCAGGAGAGCGGACACCCGCGTGTGAGGCACACACAGAGGCCCCTGAGTGTTCTCAGCGCTGGGGAGTGGGATCTCCATGAAGGAGCTGCGCATAGCGTGTGACACAGGCAAGACGTGACACAGAACAGGAGCTCACCGTGATGCACCGGTACCACGGCAACTGTGGGGGGAACATTCTGCAGTTAGCTCCCGCTTCTGTTGTCTGAGCTTTGTGAATCCACTCCTCCTGTGAGGGCTAGAGTCCATGGGAAACGGAGCTAGAGAGAAGGATACTATTGAGACAAATCTAAACTCTAGCAATGTACATATCCAGATCAAAAAAAAAAAAAAAAAAAAAAAAATTATATATGTGTGTGTGTGTGTGTGTGTGGCAATGCCAATTGCAGTAGGTTCAGGGCATCAGCAGATAAATATTTATAATATGAAACAAGTAGGACTGCTTTATCCATGAACAAGTCCTGCTGCTTTATGTAACAAACATTCTTACTTCTGTAGAAGCACAAAGCCAATGCAAGCTCAAAAGAAAGACATGACTGCATACATTTTGGATATACATTTTGGGCAATAGCAATGTTCGTACTGTCAGCACAGCTGTGTTGGCTAACAAGCCCATGTGTTAGCAAAGCAATCTAACAACAACAGACACCAGCAATACAAAAACCTCTGGAGCAGCCTTCAACCTGACAAGCCTGGAGATGGGAAAGCCTGGAGCTGTCCCAGCAGATGCCAATAAGGGCCTGGCCTTGTCACACTGTCACATAGTGACACAGTCTCCCCTTATCGCAGGTCCCTGTAGCTAGCAGCTAACCTGAAGCAACGGAGACATGGACGCATTTTACAGGCTGAGTAAAAACATATGTTTTTTTCTGACATTTTAAGACTAAATTCACATAAATCTTCTCCTCAGTCTGTGAACACCGCTATTGAATCGCCAACAGCTCTGTATCTCAGTCCTCCATAAACGCTTTGACTTAAACTTTTCACCTGACGTGCTGACATGGCCTCTTTCTCGTGACAGTTGTTTGCTTCCACACTCCATAACCAGGGAGCAGGCAGTGAACACCAGGCAGTGAACACCAGGCCAAAAGATAACCTGACAGAGAGCTGCACCAACTGAACGCATGCTGAACCATGGATAATCAAGGCAGAAGACCGTGTTTGGCAAAGCTATACTCCAATGGCATTAAATTAATATCTGCAGTTTACTGACCTGTTGTTGGTAAGGAATTAATCCACATTACAGTGAAACAGTGCAACACGGTTCAGAAACACTATATTATACATTATACAGCATTTCATATCCTATTTATTTGTATTTTAATTTCATTATGCCTTTCTCCCTCTGTTTTTTTTCTCCTGTTAGGAATATTAGGTTCTAATTTTACAAATAACTGGTAAGAAGTCTGGCCCAAAAACTAGGTTAACCCAAGCTGAAAACTATTCATGTTTACATGTAATACACATAAACAGAATACATAGGGAGATTACATAGAATATAAATACAGAATGTTTTGTTTTTACAGTTGACTTTGAATATTAGTCTTATCATCTTTGTTTTAGCGTACTGCACTTCATCCTTACCAGTTCCTGTACGGAAAATGTTTGTCATATTCCAAATACATTCCTAGGCCTGGTCATGGCCATAAACCACAGTGATTTGTATCAGTTACATGGGAAGAACATAGTATTCATGCACCTCTCAAAAATTACATTCTGACCATTTTCTAGTTATTCTGAAATATGCAGCATTTATTGGATGCTCACATGCATGCTGGCTGAAGGCATGAGTGTTCTCAGAGTGTTCTCAGAGCGTTTTGAGAGCGTTCATGAAGCAGCACGCAGGCATCTTCATCATTTTCCTGTCCCATCCCCATCTCCACTCAAATTTACACATTTAAAGTACAGTGATGAGAAAACGTAAACTTCCATCCATTGACATTACCAAATGAAACAAGCCTCTAATTAAATCGTGTGTATCATTGATCCCCAAAGCGACATTTAATTATAACTTCAAGAGGAACCAAGATAAATCACCAGTCCTTCCCCTCTTTCTCCTTCAAGAAGCTATTAATCCTGTTTTCCTGGGAAGCAGAAGCTGCTGGTTGTCACGCGACTGATATGATACCATGTCATGGTGGTACACAATTCAATTTTAGCGTATATTGTTTTATTAAACCGGGCTCTCTGAGGAAAATCTCCCTTTTTTGGCCAATTACACTATGACTCTTTCAAAGTCCTTGTGTCTTCTCTCTGTGGCCTGCTGCTGGAGTGGATTAGAGGAGTAGAATCACAAACAGGACCTTGATTCCCCTTCCTCACATTCTTTAGTTGAAAATAAATCTTGAAGTATTTTTAAGTATCTAAGTAAGTCAGGCCTCTGAGAACCTGAATCCCCTCCCTCTGTCTTTTACATTTTTTTCGCACATTTTTCTTCAGGTGGAGGTACTCAGGGGACCTTTTAAAAACACACAATCTGAAAAGGAAAAAAAAA
Source organism: Megalops cyprinoides (assembly GCF_013368585.1). NCBI lineage: Eukaryota > Metazoa > Chordata > Actinopteri > Elopiformes > Megalopidae > Megalops > Megalops cyprinoides. Next base: position 3,763,963 of record NC_050586.1, read on the forward strand.
AAAAAAAAAGGAGACGACGTTCTTCCCGTCTTTGCACATGTCTGTTCAGTTTCCTTAACCCGTGGGACCCTGGCTCTGGGCTCTGATGGGGGTCGGCTCCTGTGAAAGCGAGCGCTGGCCCAGAACCGGGTCCCCCTAATTAAAGAACCAGGGCCTTGTGTAATAGAAAAAAGGCTTTAGCATCTGTGGGTAGGAGCACCATAGGAAGCAAGGTGTCTTTAAGCTTAAGCCCTTATGTCAGAGGGTGCAAGCAGGCCTTCAAGAAGAATGTGATGGGGAAAACAAAACAATCCCCAACCAAAGTCCTGAGTCAGATTATTACATAATACAGACAATAGCACAGAGCAGAAACGACTCGGTCTGCCCGCGGTGTGATTCAGTTTACCTTGGCTAAATTTAAGACGAGCCCACGATTAGCGCGCGAAACAAAACCTTCATTCAACCTGTCTCTGATGGGCAGTAAATGCCAACAGCCTTGTCCAACCCAAGCATGAGGCCCTCTATGATTGTTTACTCTAAAAAAAAAAAAAAAAGGCACCAGCCTGCCCTTCCTAAAGTGGCCACGCTTCCTCTGACAACCTGAAGTGAAATAGTGCAGTTTTCTTTAAGTCACCCATCATGCATCAGGGAGGACACGACTATCCTCCCGAGGGCAGAAAAGCCGCTCTTTTGTGTTTGACAGCTTTGTTGATACAGAGGATCAGTGTCCCCGGTTTTAAATTCTTCACCACAGTGAGCTGGGCTGTTAATCATCGGGGCGGATGGTGCACCCCACACACAGCCCCGCGATCTGTGGGTCAGTTCCCCGAAGGTCATGGTCTCTAGCAAGAGGTTACAGCCAAGCCTGGGAAAAGAGGACAATTTATGACCACCAAACTCCACTCACAGGTTAATATACAGCCACCCTCTGCACTCACCAGAAGTTCAATCTGCCAAATATAACGTCTCTTTTGAAGAAGAGCAGGAGTAACACTAAGTCACCCCAAATCCAGTTTGTTTCCTGTTGAAATCTTTGTGATCTGTGATGAAATCTCTTTAAAATGATGCACTGTGCATATATATATGGTTGTTACTCACACTGTCTGCTTTGCTTATAGAAATGACTGCCCTTTTTTTTTTTCTTGCTTACCCGAAGAATGCTGTTTACCCACCAAGGTCGAAATACAGTTCATCCCTTGTCAGACAGTGGAGACAGAAAGATTAGGTCTTTCATTGGATCGATCCAGAGCTGGCCGCGCCTCTGACCAATCTAAACAAGGCTGGGGATAGGGATCATTCCAAGGGGTCATCCATCCAGGTAATTACCTCCTCCTCTATTCCCCTCAGGAGCCAAACAGAAAACTTTCATTGTGTTGCTGAAAATATGGTGACTTGACAGCACATTTGTCATGTGTGGGGCTTCCCATGAAGTCTCCTGCTGTCTCTGTCAGCCTTCTGCACCAGAATATACATTAATCCCTTCATGGGTGCTGATGACATTCATCAACAATCTCATACCAGTATGATTTCTTGCTCTCTCTGTTTCTGTTTCTCAGTGCATTGTGGGTAAACATAAAGAAAGCACTACCTTGAGAGGGGGGAGCTGGTCTGCTGTACCACTGTGTTTGGTAAATACCACATTGGTTTATACTGGAGGAATGGATCAGTGTGAAATATGAGATATTATGACCGCTTTGCTTTATTTAAACGCAACTGCTGACAGCAGCATATTTCAGTTAATGTATAAACAAGTGGCATGAAGAAACTAAACATTTTTTCATACTGTCTTCATTTCTGAAATTCATGTCCTCAAATGTTTCAATTCTGAAATGGAACATTTTATTAAAAATGGCCTTGCATTGCAAAATAAAAGGGATATAAATTCTGTATTGTATATGTACTCAATAACCCTCCCCTTTGAGTTCAGTTTTTATGCGTAGAGGGATTTTAACTCTCCATCTGGTTCATACTTGATGTTTCAAGGTGGCACAAATGAAAATCTAATAAAAACTGTATGTTTAATGTTGCAACCATACAACGGTGTATGACATTGATTTGCAGAGACCCCCAAATATATTTCCTCCAGGCAGAATTCATCCTTTATGGATGTATGGATGTTAAAGGGTTGCTATGACAGCACAAAATAAGTCTCCTACCCACAATCCTCTGTGAGGCACCAAGCCACAGTCTGGGAAGAGTGAGCTAAGGGTTCCCGGGTTAGGATTTGAGGAGCATTTAGACGCACGTTTCACATTGGGAGCCACTCGAAATAAACGACAGCAGGCAAAGCCAGGCCTTTCCATCTGATCCGGGAGCTGAACGGAATAAACGTGGACGTGCGGAAGCAATGTGTAATCACACAAAGTTAACCATCTATGATTGAGGGTTTAGTGCTTTAATTCTATATTCATTTGTATGAGGTATTAAAACATAACCATAACTAAATGTCAAAAGAAAAAGGAAACCTAAGAGGTAATCAATTGGAATATCATATGAAAACAGTTTTCAGTTTGGCAAATAGCATGACTACTATTATTAATAATAAAAGGAGTTTTCCCACAGAAAAAGACCTCCAACAAAACTGGAACGTTTTAAACTCTGGTTGCCTCACTCCAATAAACCACCATCATTCTTGGCCTGTTCCAATCCATTGAGCTGTGGTACTAAATTGTGGCTGTCAGTTTCCAACAGGCACCCCACGGGCAGTACGCAAGAGGTCCTTTGGGTGCCCACCACTGGCCTGTGTCCTAGCAACACTCAGAGATTTTCCCACAAGGAGAGATGGCTACCAAGAGAAACCCTGCACCCTGGACCAACTTAAAGGCCAATGCAGGGTTCACGCCCACAGCCAGCATGCTGAGGTTTTGGTGCGAGTGGACGGAAATTTTGCAGCGGTGACCGACAATCCTAACATGTGGTCCAGCATTGCTGCTGCTAAACCCAGAACACATGACGGCCTCTCTCACAGAGATCTGCACATGCTTAGCCTGCAGTGAGGCCACTGAACAGGACTGGCTCCGCACCGTGCCGGCTAACCCAAACCGTGCTCTCAATCAATCCTGCTCCTCGGTCAAAAGATGCGCAAAAATATCCCTCACCAAGACACAGCCACACATTGATGGATTGTGTTTTTGTTTGGTTTTTTTAAATTACAGGAGTACCCAAAGCAATGACTTGGTTTTTAAGATTTAATTAATCAAGACTAATTTAATGTAATGAAGATGCACCTCCTATGCACTATCCATTCATGTCATGCACGGTCATGATTTTATTATTATTTTTGTTCCATTGTTATTGGTAGTAGTAGAAACAGCAGCAGTAATAGTATTACCGTTAAACAGTCAGATTTGTTGTCAACACAGTTCATTAACTCAATACACAAATATTGAAAAATGCAGCAACTTAATAAATCTCACTGACTGCTTGGGCTAACTGCCTCAATATTTTATGGACAGATAAAATCTCATAGATAATGAGACTGATAACATTGAATACATTGTTATTTGACATTCAGAATTGGCTTATACACTGTATGTCATAAGCTCACATACAATACCTTCATGTCTAGTAGTGCAGACCAACCCACAGAACAAATATTTACAGATCAATACTGACCAGAGGAAAAATACCTGTCAAAAAATGGGCATGTAATTTGTTCTGAAAACTCCCGCCCACTCACTTTTTACAGGAACAGGACAAAGCACAGCTGTGAGTGGACACACACACACACACACACACAGGCAACATACATACACACACACACATTAATACACACACATGAACATAGAGCACTTACACATACACAAGCACATACACACATACACACAGAGCACACACACACACTCACACACATACACACAGAGCACACACAGACAAAGCACAACTTCACATGCACACTTCAGAGAGGCCATCACAATCTGCAGGGATGCTGAGCAAAGACCCTGTCAGGGTGGAGGGTTGGAGGGGGGAGAGGGCCCTCAGTGCTGGAGCGAGGGATTTATGACCAGGAAAGCCACGCCTGAGTGAACCCTCATCAAAGGAGTACGGACCCATCCATGCTGTCATCTGCAGGGTGACACACAATCACTCCCTTCATCTCTCCAAGGGGCTTAGTCTGGGTGCTGTCTGGCAACCAGGGCACTACCCAAACTGCACAAACCGCAGCAGGGATCTAAAGCAGGAAATTACAAGCACTGAGTTTTCGCACAAAGAGCTTGCAGTGTCTGCTGGTGTGGCTCTGCAGTTAAAGAGCTGGGCTTTGTTACAAAGGGTTGCAGGTTTGAGCCCCAGGGCACCCACTGGAACCTTAAGAAAACTACTAAAACTTTGGTGCTTTAGTAAATATCCACCTGTATAAACAAATATGAAAAACGTACATATTGCAACGGATAAGGGTACATGCTGAAAACATTCAGCACGTGTGTATATGTAACAAGGTAAACAATGTCTCTCGAGTGCAGTATTTTTCAGAAGAGTGAAGGACGGGATGAGTCAGCTGTGTGGAGAATCAGGGCAGCTTTGCTGGACTCACATAAAACCTGGCAGATGACACCAGGTGAGCCCTTGTGTCCTCTGGAGAAACTGCAGGTATGAACGTCTCAGGTGTATCAGTCTGCAGCAATCTTTATCAGCGAAGTTATGTGCTGTTGGTGATGTGCGCGTCCATGTGTCTGTCTGACAGGCGGGGCACGGAAGCCCCTCCCCACACCAGAGGGCAGGCAGAGAGAGGCATCTGCAGAGTCCATCAGAGGAGGAAGGGAACGGGGGGGGGGGGGGGTGGTGGTGCTGCATCCAGGCTGAGGGAATGAACGGAGATGTCGATCTTCCTGTTTTCATTTCCGCACCACTCTGTCAGCACCACCCAGCAGGCCCCGCACAAAGGCTCAGTGTTTCTGCACAAAAGGTAGGAGACACGCACGCGCACACACACACACACGCACACGCACACACGCGCACACACACACACGCGCACACACACACACGCGCACACACACACACGCGCACACACACGCACACACACGCACACACACCCTTACAGAAACAAACATACATGCACACACACGCTTACACACGCTCGCACACCCTTACAGATGGAGACGCTAACAAGTGTGCATAACATGTGCATTGACACACTTACAGAACACTCACACACACACACCCACACACACCCACACACACCCACCCTCTCCTCTCTCTCTCCCCAGCGCTTCCACCTTGGGATCATGGGTAATCAACACCAGAGTCACCCCTGCTGCCGCTGCAGACACCTCCACTCAGCTGTGCTGAAGCCCAGCAGGGCTCTCAGCCTCAGACTGTCACCACTGAATAAAAATGAGCTGCCGCCGGATCACAGCTGCACAAAGCGCGCGCCACCGATTCGGACCTAACCGACAGGGTCCCGTTCCGTTAGCCCTCGCTTCCTTTGTCTCGTTCTGACATGAAATCAGTGCGGTTTCTGCATTCCCTCACTGCGGCTGCGCCTGCGTTTGCAGGTGTCTGCGCAGCCTGGTTTGTCATGTGTGGTTCCTACAGCTGCAGCGAATCCCCTCGGCTCTCCTGCTGGGGGGGGGGTATGGGGTGGACGTGCTCGTGCATTTCAGCAACACGGTTATGCGCCTGCAATCTGTTGCACTCTATTCTATTCGGACCGCCCCGCAGAGCAGACCCAGACACTTGGTGAGATGGCAGCTGGCCGTGTCAGTCAGCGAATAAAAACCTCCTCACAGCTGGGGGAACGGACTCTGCACTGGATCCCCCCCCCCCCCCCCCCAACCCAGTCTGTGAGTTTCGCCACATTATGATTAATGTGATTCCGGGAGGGTAATGGAGAGATGCTGGGCTCACCCATCGGCGCAGACCCACACAGCAGGTTTCCTTTGAGATTACAGGCTCCAATCAGCAGCCCGGGGTGCGGGCGCAGGGGTGGTCTGATTGGGTGGAGGGTGGCGAGGCTGTGAGGGTTGGCTCACCGCGCTCAGAGACGTGGCCTCACAGGGATCAGATGGATCAAGGCGTCACGTGTCAGATAACCCTGCAGTTCGCCTTGATTAATCTCCCTCCCTCACAATCACCTGCATTGTGATAGACATTTACCTGAATTAGTAACCTGCAATAAATCAGCAAACCTTAAATGTTACGTCCCTCCATCTCATTCTTCCTCCCTCCCTCCTCTTCTGCCACCACTCAATTTCTTCCCTTCATCATTTTGAGAGGGTCTCAATATAGATGGCTTTTCACCACATGCTATGTTCAGCTGGAGACAGGTTTACGCTGAGAGCTGCCTCCAGTCCAGCACTGTAATATACTGTGTATACTGTATGTTCAATGTGTGTGTATATGCTGTATAAATATACCGCCTGCCTGTAACGCTGGCTACTGCAGATAGATAGGATTGTTGACACCCCAAGCTATTATTGAATCAACAGTAACTGTTCTTCCAAAGGAAATACAATAAATAACCATGAAATAACTGGGTGATTTTGTGTGTGTGTGTGTGTGTCTGTGTGTGTGCCTGAGTGTGCGCGCGCATGCCTGGAGCCTGTGTTAAACCAGTAATATCCAACCTCTCCACGCACACATGCTGAAGCACATTTAACTCGTCTTCTTCACAGTTTTGCCAATATGCTGCTCAGTCAATCTGTGCACTAGAATGTAACATAATTCAGTTCAATCAATTTAACTAAACGTGACTCATCAATAAATCTCTCAGTTTAACTGGTGAATGAACGTGCAGTGGATTCTGCAGATTCACACATTCCTCACAGTTGATCATGTGGGTGAAGCTTGCCTGGATTAATATGAATTCAGCCTATGAATATATATATAATATATATATATATATATATGATATTTCCTACGATGGCTCAGACTGCACTGGTCCTTTAAATCGCTTTCTTCGCTGTGTTTGTGAGCAGAATCCTTTGACAGACGCTGATTTTTGTTAGTAAGCCTAACTGCAGGAGCTCTGAAGCAGTCTGCGGGTAAGCGGCGCTGAAGATGTTTCACCTGGAGTGACTATGAGATCTCACACTGCAGGACACCTCAGAAAACAGCTGCAGGTGCATCCAGCTTGTCACCGCCATCCTCTTGATTTAGAAAGCAACCGTACGTTAAACGAAAGTGTTGCCAATGAAAATTAAAAAAAAAAAAAAAAAAAAAAAATTGGCCAGCCTTGTTCCTACTGGATAACGATATGAAGAGCCCGTTTCGCCTCATAAGCATGAATACTGCAGATTTTCACAACCCCCCCCCCCCCTACCCCCCCCAACTTTTCCCCACCACTCTGCACATACAAGGCCAGACTCCTTGCTGGTGTGTGTGTGTGTGGGTGAGGGTTTGAGGCATGGCAGTTATGGTGTCTGCTGGTGCCACGCTGCCACGCCGCAGGTTCCTCTGTCCACAGCTCTCAGGTTTCACTCAGCAGCCGCCTGTAGACCCCCCCCCCCCCCCCCCCCCTCTCAGTTTGGGGAATGAAGGCGGAGAGAGATCTCAAGAGACCCCGCACTGCACCACCTCTCTAACATGAGCCATAATTATGCCGCAATCAAAAAAAAAAAAAAAGAAAAAGAAAACTTGAGCTCAGATATGATTGGCAGCTCGATGTGGACCCCATAGGGGAAAGCCCTTGAGAAATTCACCATCTTATTTTTCCACAACGAATCAGCCCTAGTGCTGCAGGAAACGGTTCATACCAGAGTCCTACGAATTAATCATTGAGAAAACATTACTAACACATACCTGTGCTGTTTAAATGACTTTACCGGTTTGTTTACTAACACATACTAGTGTCACCTTTTAACATAAGTCATTATTTTGCAGGCCTGCAAAATAATGACTTAACAGTGGCTTTCCTGAAGCTATCTGTAAAAGGTGAATAATGTTTTCAGGCACTGAAATGTATGTTGAGCATGAACTACTTCAGATTAATATGATTATGTATTTAATCAATTCATTAATTACGAATGTGTTCATATGGAGTCTAGTCCCTCATGCAGGTCATGTAACAGCCTGATAACAAACATCATTGCACACCAGGGTAGTGTATCACGGCACACCTTTCTCATTAAACATCATTTCAGGCTCAGCTGTGAAAGCAACGCAGTCTGCATCTCAGGCTCTTGATAGCTTAGCACATCTTCATACATCACTGTCCCCCCACATCATAGATCCAGGCAGGTCTGGGTTAGTACCTTTTTCAACCACCAGCTCAAAGCACAGCTTAAACGTGCCCAGCAAACAGAAGAGTGAAGCAGAGTGAGAAAGCCAGCCTGGATTCACATATGGAGCAGGAAACCAGCCTTAAACGTCTGGCACAAGTTTCTCCAAAAACAAAGCAGTCCGAAGCACTGTTTAGAGGAGAATGCTAAAGACATTTCAAATGAGATCTTTAGGCGGAACTGCGTTAAATACATTTCCTCTCATTCTCAGCAATTACCAATCAGCCCATAAGAGTTACAAAACAAGAAAAAAAAAAAGTGCCAAAGGGGGCAGAACCCATCACAACACACACACACACACACACACACACACACACACACACACACACACACACACACACACACAGAATGGATTCCTTGATGCTATGGAGCCAGTATGTGTAAACAGATGGTTCTCTCCATACAGTTTAAGGGTGTTGGGAGAGCAGGGTTTGCGTGCAGAACTGGTTTATTTTCACTGTTGTTCTGACTGTTGTTGGATATGTGAGTTTCTTGAGGACTTGTAGAAATGATGTATTTAGTCACAAAGAGCTTCAATACAAGACAGAGGTCACAGCGCAGGAGTGTAAACAAAATGAAGCTGTGGGTTATCTTAATAGTGCATTTTGGACAAAAAAGGTTAAAAAATGACACACCTGTAAGTAAGTGACAGACAGCTCCTTCTTACACCACTTCTTTTATATCGCTATTGTATTATTCGATAGCTCAGTACGTTCTTTTCAGAGCAACTTCCATAGCTAACATTATCCCCTTGTACAGCTGCATATCGACAAACAATTTATCTTAAGCATCCTGCCCAACAGTACAGCAGCCGCACCCCAACAGAGCATCCATCCCATTAGCATTAGGGTTAAGGGCCCTGCACTCTACCACTGTGACACATTGCTGCCCTTTTCCTGCATCTTGGTTTGGCATCAAAAGGAGACAAACAACCATTTCCTTCCTGGAGGTGGTTAATTAGGCAGGACACTTACTGCCGATTCAGACCATAAACACAAGGAGCCTTAAAAGAGCTTCACAATTCTCTGGTGGGGCAGTCAATTACAATTACTAGAGTGACTGTGACAACCCAAATATTTAGAGTGGAAGAGATTTACAGGTGTGCTCCGAACAGCAAGTGGTAAAGACCACTCTCTACCCACATACCCCCCCCCCCCTTCCCCCTAAATTCCAAACGCATAAAAACGTGCCCTTGCACCTTCGGACCATAAAGCACCCTCTACGTGGGCCGCCAGGTCCCTGATGGTGTTGACGGCCGCGGCTAATTGACCAGTCACAGAGTTTTTCATGCAGCTTGAGTGTGGGGATCTCAGCATAGCTCTCGGGCTTTGATTTCCCAGTCCCCGGGTCTCTCGTGTGTTCTAAGTTTTGGTTCTGGGTGTTGCAATGGTGACCCGCCCTAGAACACGGAGAAACTCCACGAGCACAGAACACCAGCTGATTTACTGCAGAGCTCTCTCAGGAGAAAAAGAGCAACTAACAGCTCAATTCAACCTCGCAACAAGGATCTTCCTCACATATTGACATAACGGACATCAAAACTATATAAATGCTTACATAAGGTCCCTCTTATTGTATTCGAGAGGCCAGAGAGGATTTACAGACCACAACAAGAACACAATTGTTAAAGAAAGCACTTCTACTGCAACAATCACCTTGTCAAGCAAATTCTATATTTGATAAACTCTTATGCTGTAATGTACTAGGAAAGATATAAATCCAACATCACAAAGTATCATGGGATGAAGTCATATGGGTGCCACCAGCCACATAAGCAGAGACAGTTTTCCCATTTGTGATGTTAGCTTAAATTAGAATGGCTTCCCTGCAGCCTAATGCTGGTCAGCAGGTTCCTGATCAGATTGCATTCATCTTACACAATTTTCCATTGATTCTTCAAGATGAAAAAAGTGCTTATATTCATCATTTTCACTTGTTTTCAACCACAACTGTTCAGACACTGCGCTGCTGGCTGGCTTCATCTCAAACATTTTAATATGAGATATCTGCCAACTGACATAAAAACAATGTTACACGCATCATCAGTTTGTTGCACAGACTCTCAATTACATTAATCCTCCCTGACAGAACCAGATGAAAATGTATTGAGATTTCCACTCAATTAATTAGCCTTAAATTAGCCTATTATCCAGGTGTGCTTATTTGCTCATCTTTATTTTTGAACAGGAAATGTTTAAAGCTTTCGCTTAATTGACATCCATGTGTCTATTGTCAGCACTCTAAACTACCCATAGTCCAATTACATTTAACTCAAACGCACTACACACCAGTGGAAACCACTGATTTGTAACTTGGTGAAATCAGCATTACCCCTGGACATGCACGTTACCTCGGCTTTGAAACATTACTTCATCTGCAATGCACATTCAACACAGCTGTGCAGCCTGCGCATTGCAATATTTTACCCTAATCATATCTAAAATCTCTCCAACATTTACATTCAGCTTTGATACATTAGGGCATAAAAAGAGCAGATGCCGATTTTAAACTATCATGTTCTATCATCATAATGGAATTATTAGCAGAATCATAAAAGAGTGAGCCAATGTGAGCAATGATCTGTAGACAATCAACATTAAAAAAAGAAACCCATTCTTTTTCTGCACAAACTGCCTTCCTTCTCTTTCCTTGTTTTTTCTTTTTCATCTGAAAACCGAATTTGAAAAATCTCAAGGTGAGAGACTAGTGCTTCTCCAGGGAGAGAATAGGAGATGGAGCGTGTAAATATTTAATTGTGCTGGTTTTTCCTGCCACTATAATCATTGTATATATGTCCTGTATTGTGAAACCACGACGACCACCCTGTTGGCAGGTATGAACATCTCATGCTTGGCAAAAGGTCTGTTTTTACTGTTGGTTTATGCACTGGTCTTCAGAGCTTGTCTTTATCATGATACGATAAAGTTAAAATACAGGCTCTAAATCTATGATATGAGGAGACTGTCCTCACTGGAGAACATCCAGCGAAAGATAACATCATGGAAGCCTTTACAAAGGAGAACCCCGAAGCCTCTTTCTATATGGCCACTGTGGGACTCATGCTTCATCTTATTAATCTATCACAATATTTATGTGAAGATCCCCTGGCAAGACATCAGGCGGACGGTTTCTGTGGAGCTGAGGGCTGCGGATATGTGCTTTGAGAAACTGTCCAACAGCCCCCCTGGAAAATGACCTCACCAGAGTCGGGTCACGCCAAAGGAGAGCTGGAGAGACAGGAGTGAGATTTGGGGGGGGTTCTCACTGTAATTATGGCAGGAGCAAACGTCCATATCATGCTAAATCCGGCATGACTCCTGGAGCAGACCGGCCTCACAGATGACATCATTGCCCAGCCAATGCAAGGCCTTTCCACTGTCATCAGCAGAGTTCAGGGGGTGGGGCTTTCAGAGGCAGCAAGGCTCGGAGGGGGGTTGAGTCTGCAGACACTGCTCCAGTTTCTACAAATGATGGTTTGATAAGACAGCTTCACAGTGGAGACGATACGTCATATACTTAACCCAAATTAGATACAGAGGTGCCCACATCCAGACATAACTAGAGTCTTTCCTTCACACAATACAGTAAGGCATTTTGCTTTGCACTTAAGTATTCACGACAGAACTGTTCACCAGAGCACTGTGCAATCTCTCAACAGTTGTACGGATGTGTACTGTCATTCTCCGTATGTACCGTTTGTCCTGTGGCTTTATTAGATGCTCTTTTGCACTCTTTCTTTGACTGTAATTCTGGGTAAGAGCAATTGCAAAATTATGAAATGTATCTGTATAAAGTGGACAGCGCACAGGAAGAAACACGCAGCCAAATCAAACCTGAGAGAGCGCGGCATCCTGCCAACCGTGCGACCGGCCCGAGACCTGCCGGGCTGAGCCGTAACGGATGTCTAACGCCTCAGTCAGGGCAGGGATTCAACACATCGGCGGTCCTCAAATTACCGTGACCCAGACAGCACCAATTAACACCGTGTGACAAGGGCTCTCTGCCTCGCACACGGACTGCTGTGGGCACGCAGTTCCACAACCATGAACGAGCTGTCAGCCTTAACACCTTGAAAAAGACTAAATGACTTCGTTTTATCTTTTTTTTCCCCTTTACTGGAAAGTTCTCCAAACACGTAGGTTCTCCGAACACAGGAAGCTCATTAAAAAGCTGCTCGTCTTACATCGAGTGGCGCTTCGCTGATCAACACGAACGCAGTCGAGCATGCTGCAACACAAGGACAGATGGTCCCCCTCACATTTTTGACTATGCTAAGTTAAAAAAAGAATAGTTAAAAGTTTTGAGACAATGGAAAGCCTATCTTTTATCTGCTAAGAAAGGGAAAAAAAGTTCAGAGGAAGAGAACTGACACACTCCAAAAAATCCCTTATGAATATTCGCCAAATCAACTGCAAGCTCGCTTAATTAATATACTGCTGTTCAAGGAAACACAAACAGCACAGTGACGCAAAGGTTCTACAATGTATCCAAGTTACCTTTCCATTCTCACAGTAACTAAAGGGGGGGGCATTCATTGTTTCTTTTGAGTGACACATTTGAACAAAGTTTTACTGACATAACGGTAACTGAAATTAACAAAAAAACAAAAAAAAAAAAAGAGTCAAATGAGCAAAGAAAGCAGTGTTTTCAGTTAAAACGTCAGTTAAAACGCTGAGGTACAGAGAACAGGTCCAGGCAGGCCTGGGCGGGACAGCCAGCTACTCACTTTAGCTGTAGCGTTTTCACTCATTAGCTCAGTGACAGCCTGAATGAAAACGTTTATTCTTCAAGTTTGAAAAGGAACTGGCGCTCGCGAGTTGCTCCTGGCACTCAATACCCTGGCAGAATACATCCCTTGACAAGACAGCGAAAGAGAGAGAGAGAGAGAGAGGGAAAGGAAAAAGCAAACGATCTCCAAAAACGATCTCCAACAGTTGGCGGCTCGAAATGAAAAAGATCTGGGGATGGCGACAAAGACACGTTTCAGGGGGTCCAGAGGTCACAAAGTGAGCAGGCGGTAAATAAACCAAACAAAGGACTGATTGTGTCCTGATGAAGCCTGCAGTGGTACCTGTTCCGCTTCAACACATTCTCCCTATTTAGCGCTTCAGGAAACCGGCGCAAGGTGTCTTTTTCTCTTCTTTCTTTCCTCTCTTTCTTTCTTTTCTTCCCTAATTCCATTAAGGGGCTGCCAGGAGTTCTTGACTGTTGCAAGAGAAGGCTCTCCGTTCTGTGGGCATTTTGTTCGGTTTCGGGGGAGAGCGGGGGGGGGCCAGACGAGTCGGGTTCCTGCCAGCGCGGGCAGCCAGGCCTCCCGGGCGGGTGGTGGGTGATTAGTATTCGGTGTGATCAGATGACTGCTCCACTCTGCCCGAGTCTGAGACGACAGCTCTCCCTCTCCTCAAATGTGCTGAGGAAGAGACGGCCAGCTGAGAGAGCATGATGTAGGGATGCTGTTTAAAGTGGAAGGGATTGGTGTGAGGTCTTGCAGGTGCGCCGTTTAGGTATTAGCAGTATAAACACTCGAAATTGAATGCTGTTTTTTTTTTATTATAGTGCATTCATCCTTGCTTTGATCACATTTCCCAACTGTGGTGATGGCTGAAAGTCAGTACCCATAAGTGGTTATCAACTCCATCATGTAAGGAAGGATTCAGGTAACAATGTCCAAGTTTTAGCTGTAGTGGCTAATGTGTTTTGTTGTTGCTGTTTTGATTGCCTCTGGGGACAGCCAACCATGAAGTTCTCAGTAGAAAGTATTTAATTGTAAATGACATTACAATAAATAAAAATAGACAGACTGAATGAATAAATATGTAAATGATCACAAATCCGATGTCAGTGTGAGATGTATTTGAACACAATTTGACACATTTGAGACTGCAAGAGCAATCTGCAGTCAGTGCAGATGATAAAGGTAAGCATGAACACTTGGAAAATGTAAGATCTGTAAGAACTTTGTCATTCTGTGGGTGGACTGTGGCCGACTAAAGCAAAAACAAACTGTGTCAGGACTCTGTTCAAACTCTTTCATTATCATCTCTTTTAGTTATTTTTTTCGCTAATGTTTTTACCCAACTGTGTGGTAAGTAAGTAGTATTGATTCAGCTGAAAATGCATTTCCATATATTATTTTGGGCGCAAAAACCACTGCAATATTCCAAAAGATTGGAAGATTTCAGACACATCCAAAAGTAATGGCCCAGAAGTGAGGGCTTCATTCCCATGTTCCAACAGGGAATGGTATGTTTTTAAATAACTGGTTTCGCACGAGTCTCCCCAGCACACCTCTCAGACTTCAACCAAAGTTAACCCTCTGCATTTCGTCCTATTTCCCTTCTCAGAGGTTTGAGCAACTGGGACTCAACCTTGACCGCTGCTGTCAGCCTTTGAGGCTGTTGCTCTTCGGTTCGCTTGCTGACCCTTGACCCCAAAGCGCTATACCATTCGCTGACAGTCACTTTTCTTTTTTTGCCGCAAACTTTTTTCCTGATGAGGTAGTCTGGTAGTCCAAGGGTTGCCAGCTGAAATCCTGATTGGAAACACTCCAGCTCTGCCCTGCAACGGGGCCCTTGATTAAGCAGAACTGCTACAGCAAAGTGCCATCAGAATAAATTTATTATATGTATTATAAGGTCAGCAATGCATATTGCCTTGGATATTGGCATCTGCTGAGCAAACACATACAGCAACATATTTTCAGAAGTTGTTTTTAGAATGCCAACATTTATATAAATGTTTAGCTAAACTGTATGGGGTGATAAAAAATTGAGTTCTACAGCCTGCTCTATATGTTGACATTGAGATAAAAATAGGAAGGAGAACAAATAGCAGCTGAAATTCGAGCATTAGACTTCCAAATGAGATGCTTCAGAAAAGAACAAGTGGCACCATACATTAACCCTCCGGGCCTTTAACAACTTAATGGATGTTCATTATTGCAGTATAAGCTTTGTTCAGTCAATCTCTTTTTTCTCTGGCTCGCTGCATCCTATTATTAAACGCTTCATTCACCGATCTCCATGGAAACACAAAAACATTTTCACCGATTCATGATCGAATTTAGATTTTCATATAACCTAGTTATTGTTTCCACGTTTTGACACCGAGCAGTCAGTTGTGCAGCCTTACTTTATTAATATTTCTGTGGGCAAGGACATGGGAGCTAGATTTCATTATCAAATTTGGGTTATGGCCATATGAGATATTGTCTCCGTTTTTCAACATTGGGTTACAATGACATGATACCGTCACTGTATTTCAACACTGAATTTTAAGGTATGCTTTATGCATCCATTATAACTGTTTTTGAGGGCCCAGGAAGATATTAAACTGGAATTAGACTTTTGCATCAAAAACCAAGTCGACTGTCTTCGAAATGCAATATGAGCTATGACTTCACCCACATATCCTGCTTACTTACGGGGGGGGGCTGTTAAATATTTATGTCCTTGCAAGAGAAGATTGCGTTACTATGGTCAAAGGATGTTTCAGGTTACAAAAACTGCTTAAGCAGACATTTTGATGTTCTTCCAGTTTCGCATTCTTCTTTTCAGGTGGCGTCTAAGACGTGGTGAAATGTATTATGAGTCTCAGTGTAATATCCGTGTGGCAAAAATCGTTTCGTTTTTTTTTTTTCCCCATCAAAGATAAAACATGAGGAATACTCATTTTCCCTTTGAGGAAGAAACCCATTTATGTTTATCTGTGAGCCTGTGGACACTGCAGGATATTGGGAAAGTGACTGGGCCATATCTAACCAGTAAAGAAGCCAGCTACATGTTGGAACACCTCTGTTAATGATTGCTTGCACAGCCTGAAAGTAAGAGAGTCGTGAAGGTGAGTAAAACACACACATGGGAAGAGCGAGCAGGAAAGACAGGGCTTGCTGTGTTGTAAGACACACAGGACCCAGAGAAACGGTGAAACTGAGTGTGACACAGCGATAACACCCACCAGCTCTGTCTGTCTGTGGTGGGTGTGTGACCTGTGCCAAGGTAATTTCTGGGAGTAATTCTCAGACAAACCTTTTAAACGTTGCCCCCCCCACCCCCCCACCAAGAGCAAAAAAAGAAATCCCCTCATATGCGTGCTCTCTTACACACACACACACACACACACCCTCTCCCCTGCAGCCTTTCTCTGTCATTGTCCCTCTCGTTATCTTCCTCAGCCCATAAGCCGGGACCGTCTCAGGGTTTCCTTGACGAATTTCAATCGCCGTCTCATTCCGCATATTCATGTTAAGCTCATTAAGCGTTAGAACTAGGGATAAATCTCCAACTATCTGGTTGCTTAGGAAGGGGGTGGTTGGGGAGGCACAGTAAGAGTACAGACACCACCACCCCCCACCACCCAAACGCACACACAGACCAGTTTAACCCTCCTTCCTTTGACCCCCACCACCCAACCCCCCCCACTTAAGCTGATATAACTACTCCTGTGCTTAATATTTTCCATTTAAAAACAGATAGTTTCACTCATAGGCATAACCTTTTGCCCTCTGGCCCACCTGTCTGTTACTTGCAGGTAGTTTCCTAGAGCTTGCCAATTATCACATGAAGAGCAACTAATGAGGTAATATGCCTGAACGAATAATAAATCTGAAGTTCTTCAATGAAATTGACAAAGGCAAATGAATGACATTTTCTTCAGTTGCTAAAAAACAGCTTCAAAAATGTTTTTTATAGCGTTGCCAGTATTGGATATAAAACGAGGTAACAATTTAAGTGACTTGGATTTAATTAATTTTATTGTAAGCAATTATCGCTACATCGTAGAGCATAGTCCTTCCAAAGGATGACAAATTAACGTGCCATGAAATTGGTTTTGTGAGTTCATAAGGAAGAAGACTAGGATGGAAACTCTGACAAAGTGCCTCCCATGCAATATCTAACCAAAAACGATTTAAGTTCCTATAGAAACCATGCGTTTTCCCATGGATACCAACACCCATCGGCAGCGAGACTCTCTTGAAATGGTCACTTATTGTCTCTTTCACCTGGTCTTTGGAGTAGCAGCTGATTATCAAAGTGTTGCACCCACAGTAGCACTGTGGGTTAAACTAAAAAAATGGCATTTAATGTTAGCGAGGGCCTCCATTCCAGCTCACAGATATGCATGGTCAAAGGTTACAGTAACTGAACCCAGCAAGGGTCACACATCCAAACTCTCTAAATGAGGCTCTGTAGGGTCGATGGTTTACAGAAAGTGTTCATTATTTGTCCAGTGGCTGCGAACTTTGCGGTGTTACAGTCGTCATGGCTACAGAACACGCAGCAGGAAGATATCCATGGAGAGGCAGTAAAATGTGACTGAATTCGAAAGTGTTACCATTTAGCGTGTGTGTGTGCCTTGGCACTAGGAAGGTGGGGGTGTGTGTGTGTGTGTGTGTGTGTGTGTGTGTGTTGGAGGGTGAGGATGAGGGGGGGAGTACATTGAACTAGAAACTAATTTAGGGCAGACTTCATTCTGGTTGTTTCTGAATTCAGTCCAAGTGGTCTGAATTCAGTAAAAAAAGAAAAAAAAAAAACACACGAAAGAGAGGGATGGGTTTCAAATGGGGCCATAATCAGGATACCTCAGAACTGGTGCAAATGGAGGCAAAAATAAAGGTGATGATGACAAAATGTGTTTCAACAAAAAAAACAAATTTAAAAAATCTATGATTTTAGTTCAGGAATTCAACACGGACATCTGGCATTGTACTTCTACAAGAAGTACCCATAATACCCATATTGTCCAGTGCATTTAGGAAAACATACCAGTGTAGAATACAGATTTCCTTTTGAATGTGCTCCTCCCCACCATCCTTCGCTATGCTATTGATTACAAAACATCACATTGAACTGCCTACTGTTGGATGAATACTGTACTTGAATTGGATGTTAGAAGACAGATGTATTAAATTTCTATATTAATTTTTCTGAACATTAGCAATGTTACTATATCTTTGGGGTCTGTATAAGGAGTCAATGTTCATGACTAGCCAGACAGCGCGTCACCATTTTCAGATGGTGTTTAATTGGTGTGGTCCATTAATTAGATACCGAGTCTTACACTTCTGCATGCTGACCAGGAAACTGGGGGAGATCAGATATCCCAGAGTTCCTGCTGAACTATTTACACTGCGTTGCAGGGTGATCCTGCCGCCCTCATTCCTCCGTGTCAGATTTGGATTTCATTCAGTTTTGCAGACAATACCCGCACGCACGCACGCACGCACGCACCCTTCTCAAAGCTCTCCAGAACAGAAACAAATGACACACCGTAACTGGAAAAGGAAATAAGAGGAAAATGGAGCCCAGACCAGACATGTTCCAGCTGCTGTCCTGGCGGGCCCTGCATTAACCTGTTCCCAGCATCCCAATGGACCACTGCTAGTCCTGTAAGGTCCGTACACTTGTGCCCGATGGCAAAAAGAATGCATGCACCTAAACAGCTACCCTACACACTTCTAGCGTAATAAAATATACTTTTTGCTTTGATACTGGTTTGTTTTTGTTTTGCATGAAACAGTAAGTACAACAAATGCTTTGCCGTTATTTCAGATATTGCCATTGTGTTAAATCAGTGGCCTGCTCTCATCTATATGTTTTGTATGCTTCTGTGTTGTTCTTAAGAAGTCTCAATGTTAATAGATGGCTACTGAAATTCTGGAGATCATTCAAATCTTCTTTGTTAAAACATCCTTAACCACAGCATCAGAGATCATTCATTGGGAGACTATGTAACAGGTATTCTTTCCTAGTTAGGACTAATGAGTTCCTGATGCTATTACAATTGTTAAACTTAAGAGTTCATTCCAATCACGAAATTTCAGGTTCAACAATATAGCAGCAGAACTTTCAATGTGAGGTATAGAGAGTCCTTCACCTCAAATTCACCAAGTATCTTTGATGGTATGCTTCATCTTGTCTCTGTGGGACCTCTACACCTTCAACTTTCCATTAAAAGGTCTGGAAATATGTTTTCAATCAAACTCATCAAGGCCATGCCCGGGTCTCCAAAATACAACTGATGTCATCTGCTGAAGAAATGGCATCGGCCAACTTGAACAACAAGAGCAAAATTTAACAATACAGGTACAGTGCCAAATATGACAGACTGGCATAGTCAGTTTTCAACTGTCAGTACTCATCAATCAATACTTGCCAATTGTCCCACAAATCAACCTTCAGATTCAAACCCAAGTCTGAAATTAATAGATCTATGCTTTTTCCTTTTTTTGCTTCATCGCCACTGCAGTTTTGAGTTTATTCTTCCTAAGGTGCAGAGATTTGAAAGCAGCATGAGATTGCAGCACAGCTAGCAGCTGTTGCATTGTAAGATCTCAGTGTCTTTGCATGCAGAGAGGAATCTGTCCCACAGTTGGAAAGCTGTTAACCTACCCCAGAGTGACACCTGCTCATCTACCCCACCCTTAACCCCTACCAACCCCTACCAGAATCTGACCTGTCCGGCAACTGCTTGAGCCTAAATTCACCCTGGACTAAAATAAACTGATCCCAACACAGTTTGCAACAAGACCGGCTTGAACTTGTATATTAAGCTAATGCTCCTGTCAGGTGGTAAGCTGACAGCTGCCGCCGTGTTGAGCCTCTCATTCGGGGATGTTAATTCGGAACCGCGGGTGTGTTGTTGAGCCGGGGTTACTGAATGATTCCACAGGTCCACAGGGCGTGAGCCCTCCACTCTACTGCAGTACTTTTATTGAAAGACTTCAAAGGTTTTGTACCTGTACCTCCAGTGTCTTGATTGTCTGTGTGGGAGGATTCTCTGTCAGCTCCTGACATTCCCAGTTCAGTTTTGGCCACCTTTTCCAAAATAATCTTAACGCCACAGCCAACGGTGCGGTTTCTCCTCAATGTAATTTTGGAGGCATGCTTTAGATTTTGGAGAAGAACCAACAATGTAAGTAGTTTCATTTATGAAATAAATTTGTTTCAGCTGTACAGAGACATACCACTGTGGCCAACCCAACAAAGTCTTAGATGAAGCAGGCATGCAAACTCATCTCAGATCATTGCTCATTAAAATGTCCACGGAGTGCAGAGCACTCGTTAAAATGTGTGAGCGCTTGAGGCAAAACTCTGCAAGAAAGGGCTGTGATTTCAGTGCCCTTTGTAAATCTATTATCCATAAAAAGCCAATGGCAGCCCCTTTTCCATTTTACTGTTTACACAAAGGAGCACAGGACCGGGCTGGGGGTGTGCATTCTCTCACAGGGCACCGAGATGGATCGGATTAAACCGCAAGGGCTATCGGTCCCTTTGTTTGCCATAGTTTTACATTTACAGGACAGGCCTGGGTCAGGATTCAATATTACAGCTGTGCGTGCTTTGAATCATTACGACTGGCTCTTGAAAGTCTCACTCCCGCTGTGGGTTGCCATCTCCTCGCCTGTCACTCAACCCAACTCCACCTCTATCTCCACATGCCAGCCTGCCGTCATCTCTCAGGAAAGGATATCACCGTGTTACAATAAGCAGCATACGTAAAAAACCTTTTAAATGTTCAACTGTTCAGACATCTGCACAACATAATACATAATTTCACACTTAATTTCCAGGACTTCACCTCGAAAATTACACCTCGGGAGTAATTTTCACTTCTTCCCCTTTTCTTAGTTTTTTACGTTTGTTTTCCCCTCACTGGAAATAGTGACTTGTAAATTGTTGTTGTTACAATTTGACTGTGAAGAGTATTATACCAAGTATTGATTGATTACTAACTTGAACTCAGAGATTTAAATCGATCCGAAACATTCTCACATGATACTGTATAGGACACTAGAGCTCTAAGAGCATATAAATGAATCACTATTCCAGACTCTTGACTGGTCGCAGTTTTCTTTGTGGCAAACTGGTCCACCTCTACATAAGCCTTAGGAGTAATTTTGTTCGAATCAACTTTTGGTTAAAGGGCTTTTTATGAAAACAAGGACTGAAAATAAGATGTGGCACAAAATTACAATGTCATAGGTCACTGTGAGCTCTTTTATCATGATAGAATTTTGGAGAAGGGTGTAATTAAGGAAAAGAGACTAAAGATAAAAAAGTCAAACTTTTTTCCTTTATTCTTAAGAGAATTTTTTGAACACCTATTTGAGCTGTCTGTTGTAAAATTAAGGTCAGAAAGGCTTTATAATGCACTCCATCAACCAACATGAAGGCCTTAAAACACCGTCATGTAGAAAGTGCATGAAATTATCCACATTTTCTCCTGGCAGAAATATAATGTAGTTGAATGACACTCCTACCAAAGAACAGCCTATGCCAAACTCTTATGCAATGAGCCGTATTACAGTATGTAAAATAAAAGTCCAGCAACCACCACAGCTCAACTGTATATGACAGAAATGACAACCATACTGCCAATGATTAAATATTGCACAGCTCCATGAATTGCACACTTAACCTCACCCACACACAGACACACACACACCCGAGCAACAAAGTGAAAAAAGTACCTTTATGACCGCAACCAGTGAACCTTTTGGGTGCCAAGTGATGCAGCAGACCCTACTGTGCTGTATACTGAAGACTCCAGTGGGGTTGAGACAGATGCTGCCTGAAGACTCCTCCTCCTCCTCAGCTGCTGCTGTTCCACAAGGTCATCATCCAAAAACAGACAACAGAACCAGGAGAGACCCCTGCAAATAGCAACGGGTAAGGGGAGCGGGTTCTTGGAGGTCCTTCAGGGATTGGTGCCCACTGGGGATTCCGCTGCCTGTGATAGATTCAGCCCTCGATGGTAACATCCAGTTACACTTCTCTCTCCAAAGGTCATTATTCCCCATCCTTTTGGCGGCAGACCCCCAGTGGGTGTCCATGCCCCAACGCCCTTGCAGGAGGGGGATTGAGGCCGTCGGCTCAACGCACGGCTCACATAGTTTGAAGCCGCCGCAATCAATACTGCAATCAATCATCCTTCATACAACAGAGGTCACGACTCCCAGCTACAAATTGGAAGTGAAATGCATTGTTCAGTGTGAATGCGCAATGATTTAAAGTCCTCTGTGGATTCTTGAGCCGGGACACAATTGCTGTAGCACCATGTCAGTGACTCCTGGTGTATGGTTTGTATAATCTTCTCCTTTCCTCAATCATTAGTGTTAACTTATTCAAAAGGGTCTATATGCTGTGCATGAAATCTCACGACTTCACTTCAATTTGCAAATTAGTACCTGTTTGTCTCACCAGACTCTTGGGGAAGAGTGTGATTAGAATACATCCAGTTTAATTTCAAACTAGTTTGTTTGTTCATTTGTTTATTGTAGGGCTGAGATTTCTGTTGTCGCAATTGTTAATGTGAGGCGATTATCTCAGCTCCTAGCAGTCCCCATTTGCGGGGTTTTTTGACTTTCAGAAGCTTTGAGAGCCATCTGCGTTCACAAGCTTCATGGTGGGAGCACATCAACCCCAGTGCTGACAGACAGCTTCCTAATCCAATCCCTGCTGTTCCCACAGCAGGGACGGGCCTCCTGTTGGATGCTTTCATCATACCAACAAATTCTCACCCTAGACCTTGCTACTCTCTCATCTAGAGAGTTGAAAGGCTTGCACCACTGCAGTCTTGACTCACAGCCTTGTTCTATAGAAAACACATCAACGGCAGAGGTTTACACAGTTCATTTCCAACTATCTCAAACACCCAGATTCTTGATGTAATTGTCTGCAGGCCAGAGTTTTCTCCTAACTGCTCCTGTTGGAGCATAAGTATTCTGGCACCTGGTAGGCACTCTGATTGTCTAGCACAATTAATTTCAACTCTTTTCTTGTTTAATCATTGGCTGCACAATCTCAAGTTCCAATTAAACTTCCTCTGATTGAGTTGGGCCCTCCCCCTCATCCAGGTTAATTGCTGATGACTGGGTGTCTGGACTTGAAGTAACCGATGGCGACCGCCACAGGAAAGTGCGTCTCACCTGCTTCAGACCCGTTTTAACAAACTGCTCACGTTTTCTCGTGGCTGGCCGCAACTGCCGCGCCATTATGCAGGCAGACTCAAGTGTGCAGACTTATTTACTTGAGGCACTTTAATAAGTGTTCAATTAAAATTCTCAATTTGCTTCAGGAATTACAGCTCAGCCAGAATTTAAATCAGCAGATGCAGCGGAGGATAGAGAGGTTCTGCGCTTTTTTCTCTTGGGTTTGGAAAACAGGAATATGGAGCTTCAAGACTCCTGTAATGGGTGGAGCTACCACATACTGTCGATGACAGACAGATTTGCACCAATCAAGATACTGTCGTACACAGCAAGACTATTTGAATTTTACACACATGATGGCTCCACAGTTTATGAATTATTCTCTCATCACCACACCAGAGCTCACAACAGGAAAGGCTAAAAAAAATTCCCTTTATTAAACCATAAAAAGACATTGCTTTCCAGAAGAAAACACTACGATTGGATAAAATCTGCAAATCGTTGATTGACGCGGGCCCCATTATTGGGCTCATGAAGCCTCTCTCATCCATCACTACCTTTTAGGTCTACTCTGGGTATGTCCCCCCCCCCCCCCCATACAGACACATATCACACCATCAGGATGGGTCCGTCTCTCAGCATCCAGAAGAACCCAGTCGCTGCCGACCAAACAGGGGTGCATGGGTAAAACCTCTCACGACCTCTCCACCTCACATTTATGATTCCCTGGTTCTGCTGGGTCTCCACACAGTGATGGATTTAGCCCTCATTACCAAGCTTCCGGGGCTGTCTGAAGAGCAGCACATGCACACAACACATGGCAAATCTCGTACATGCACTGACAGTCTCTGAACCAAAAGCCTGGGTCTATGAAAGTCTATGAAAATGATGTATGAGGGGCGGTATCTCTCCACAGATTGGTCCTAGAAGCCTTGTGCTTTGTCAACAAGACGCCAAGACAAACTGACAATACAAAAACAAGTAAAAAATGAATCAACATAATGCAAGTAGAATAATTTCATCTTATTAGTCCTAAGATAACACGTGTAATAACAGTAAACAGACACAGAAAAAAGTATATATACTTCATAGGGCTCAAATGTGACTCTCGGTGTCATGAATGTATTCCGTTTTTTTTTTTGAATGAATGAATGTATTCCTTTTTTTTTTTTTTTTTTTTTAGTGGTAGGGTAGGGGTGTCAGTGTCGCTGACTTGAAGTTACAAGAAGATTTTTTCAGAAGAATAATGCATGTACCAGATGGAAAGAGAGGTGTCTGGCATCTCAGTCAACACCCTCTGCTGCAATCAGACTCCACACACCAGGACGAGTCTCCCACCGAGGTCTGCCACCATGTTACCACCCTGCCACCTCCAGCACTCCCAGAAATGATGTCACTCATGCAGCCTGGGAGACAGACTACATTTTCCAGGATTATAATCACCGTGGGAAAAGGGTTTTACACATGGTGACTACTGTACATTTGGATATCCTTTCCAGGAGCTCGCCTCTGTGTACATGTATACAGGTTCTGCACCAAATTTGTTTTCACAACAGACAGCTTGATCAGAAGACGTAGACACCTCATTCTCAGAGAATTAAATTGACAACGAACATTCTCATGAACCAAACCATGTGTCCCACTGCAATAATTTCTTAAAATAAATGTGAAAAAAACACTACTGTAGGGTCAGACCAGGTAAATGGTACTGCACAGCACTGAATGAGGTGGATATAGAATTGAAAAGGACAAAAAAAAAAAAAAAAAAAAAAAAAAAGGAGGGGGGTTGTGGGGGTCGGGGGGAGTTATTACGTGGGATTGCTATCACAACAACTCAGGACGTCATGGGAGAAAATCTATTTCGGAGCGACCTCCACCTCGGCAGGTAGGGATTCGGCATTGTGCCGCTCACCGGGCTTCACAGGTATGCCAGCCAGAGCGCAGTCATCTCACAATCTGCCAGCACAGATGGCAAATTTGTTCAATTAAATAACCTGCCACCTGCCTCTCCCTCGCTGTTTTTTTTTTTTTTATTTTTTGGTAGCGGGTTGCAAGAGTGACTCCGTCCAATTGTTGTTACATAATTTATTTCCCTCTCTGTGAGAATGCTGATCTGCCTGGGCCTCTTTCCGCGTTTCTTGAGTGATCCGTTTGAGATTACGGAACACGAAGGATGCCTCTGCTCCCTCACACCCACACAGAGCTCTTTATCTCCTCAAATACATTATTTTCAAACTCTGTCCAGTCAAAATAAAGAGCAGCCGTTGTTCTAATTTGCAAAGTTTTCATTTCTCAAAGGATGCTCTGTTCAGCCTCAAAACACTAGCACTTAGGAAATCCAACCATTTAAGTTTTTCTTCATGGAGATTAAGAAAGAGCACATGAATAATGACTTGTTTCAAACACGGGGCTTGGTGTGTCTAGATAAATTGGATTAGTGAAGATGGGCTGACACTGATAGCTTGCACAGTTGTTTGATCTATTCGGATTTGGACGTCTCTGAAAAGGCTGGGCTGAGGATAACTCAGTAATGTGACCCCTAAGAGACACGCCTGTCTGAAAACAATAATCCAGGCCACTCGGTGCCTTGTGGTGTATTTGATAATTCATGAAACGTAATAAAGAGAGACCGCCCTTTACCAAATAGCTCCTCCTGTGTCCATTCTCCTTAAAGCTGCTCAAAAGAGAATCATTCTTGAAGTGGGCTAACAAAAGAAGAGCTTGTCATCACCAATTCTTCTTTCTTTAAACACACACAAGGGGATGGATTTCCTTTCATCAAGTCCCATGTTTAAAGGCAGTGCCCCCAGGGCTAGCAAGGATCTCACAAAGTTAGTACAAACCAATGCACCTTACCTTAAAGATATGTTGTCAATGTGAGGAAACGGAAACCGCTATGGTTTCAGGACACCTTTTGATCTGCAACTGATTTACTGCAAATTTACTGAATGTGAGTATTAATTGTGAAGCTGCATTTCTTTGAGGTTTTAAGGAGCTAACATGAGTAGATGACAAATCTGCCAAGAAACAATCACAGAAAAATCTATAGCAATTCAGACTATTTCTGGGTCCAATCTACACTATTACCTTTACACTGCAAATGGGAAATTACAGTGGTAATCCTAGTAATGCACCAGACAGGTACATATTACAACATCCTATCTGAGGTACCTGTGTGTTAATAGTCAATTACCAGTAATTATACAAAACACGTTTAGGGAACACAACAGCACGTTTGAGAGAAGATTCCCCAAATCAGCTCTGCTATCATTGCCATCTGTATATGCTAAGCCTTCCACCAGCACAGTATCTCGCCTGTATAAGAGTCCCTTCACACGGATGAAGCTATTTGGGCTGCAGGGAAAAAGCATTATCTCAACAGGCACAGCTTGCAACAAGGCCAGGGGCTCCATTTCTCCTCCAGATAGGAAGCATCACAGATATGAGCCTTTGTTCACCCGTGTCCATCCCAGGCTCATAAGACATCACTCCAGTGGGCAACTAATGCTTTTTTTTTTTTTTCATTTTTTTATTTCCTACATAAGATTAAATAGTTGGTTGCCAGGGAAACTCAGGAGACAGCCTGACCTTCAGGGTTGAGGGGTTACAGGAAACGCAATGGAGGTGTCCCGAACATGAAGGGGCCTGAAATACGCTCTTCCAGCCACTGCGAGGGCCATTAAAATGTCAGCAGCAATGCGGCAGCGCTATCAGGGCCTGCACGCCGGGAGATTAGGACCGGCCGCCGATCGCTGCAGATAAAGCTGCCTTGAAAAGAAATCCGTTGCTCTACACAGTCTTTTGTTGGACAAGGTAGCTATCCGCGCAGGAAAAAACCAACAATGACAGCCGCATCTCAATGAGGTGCGTTTCCGAAGCTCATGAAACATTAATGCGGCCTGCCGCATCTGGGGGGTAAATGCATTTTATCAGCGGCCTATGGGAGCGCTAAAATGATTGCGCGCGATTAAGAAAGGGTAAGGGTTGGAGGAAAAAATTAAATGAACAGTCCCGGACGACCACATGGGACGTAAAGCGCAGTGATTTTCCCAACCGGAATGTGATTTTAATTCGCAGATATTTAGAGGTTTTGTCACCGTATGATTGCCTGAGTGTAATGAAAAAGATTGAAGTAATTCAATTGCGTACCCAGCACGCTTATTCATTTGCACGCCACTCTGCATCAGTCTGGAAATTAGTGATTACATTGCAGTCGGCAGCGGTGTCTAATCCAGGGCTGGGTGTGATGTGTTAGCGCGTACACGCATTTTCTCCGTCTGACACCCCGACATGCCTACTTTAATAGCGGTGTCAAATCTGCATGGTTTCCGTTATTTACTGCGGTCTGATATAATGGATCACACTGTGTGTCTGCTGACCCTTACACAGAAAGCTCATTATTCATCCTTTCTTTGGGAAAGTTTCACAAGCTCATCAAGAATTTAATGTCTCTGTCAGTCATTTACTTTTCTAATCACTTTCAGTTGAGG
Source organism: Megalops cyprinoides (assembly GCF_013368585.1). Lineage (NCBI taxonomy): Eukaryota > Metazoa > Chordata > Actinopteri > Elopiformes > Megalopidae > Megalops > Megalops cyprinoides. The sequence continues at coordinate 3,791,580 of NC_050586.1, forward strand.
TGAAATACGTCCACGGTCCTCCACCCACTCCTCTCACCCGCGTGTGGACAGCATCATTTCTTTCTTTTTTTTTTTTTTTTACATGTTGGCTCTCCCGTCCAGATTTATGGGCGTGCAGTAAATCAGTGTAAATACACTATAAATACCCACATCCATGATTTCAGAGTCAATTCAATCAAAAGACACTACAATAAACATCAGCTCTCGGCATATTTGAGGAACTCCCACTTCATCCTTCTGTGGGAGTTACAGAGTTTAAGAATGGCTTGCATTTTCCTGTTTTATCCTTTGAAGCAGGAAAATTGATTGGTGCAGTGTCTGGCAAACAACAGTGATACATATTTTAGCATGGTGACAGACGGCTTAGTCGGAGAGGAACAAGTCCCCTATGGCAAGCCTTCAATCAGGGCAGGGAGGACATGAAAGCAAGAGATGCAGCTGTGCAAAGATAATTCCAGCAATGCGTTTCTCTCTCTGACATCATTTCTGGAAGCATGTCGGCACGCTCTGTCAACTCCAAGACCAGGACAGTTCGGACAGCGGCCAGGAAACATCAACAGACCTGTTCATTTTCAAACCCGAGACTTAAGGGTCCACGAGTCAAACTGTGATATGAGGCTATACATATGCAACTGCCGCTTCACAGCTTTAGAAGCTGTACTGTAACACAGGGTACCTGTAAGAGCACATGCTACAGACTTATACAGTATCTGCAATTTATAAGATGCTCATTGGTTAGTAGAGCATGTTGTGTCTGAAATTACCCGTCTTGAAACAATTACAACTAATGATTGCAGAGCTTTCCTCTTGGCCGTAGCTAACGCGAGACGTGCCAGGAAACCTTAGCGTTTCTAACACATTCGTGCTAAATTCCTGGCCTTAACTGTCAGGCTCCAGTGCCATGCACTAGCTGGCCTGCACCTCCCAGGCGCACTTCAATGCAATTTTGATGAATGAAATGAGTTTCCACTGTAAACTCCCTGCAGGGTCAATGACTTCAGGACACCCGCAATTACAAAGAGCTGTAGGGGGGCAGGTCTTGTGTGTGCGCGCGCGTGCGTGCGTGCAGTTTGGAGTGTTTAAATCACGGTTCAGAATAATAGTTTTCATTAACCGTGTGGCAATCCAACAGCGCAGTTCTCACAGAGCACATGCCAATATCTCTAAATTTATACAGCGCCACACTCTCCAGACTTTATGAACCTCTTGGAGGTTACAAATAAGACCTGAGGAAAATTGCATTCTTGCTGAACGCAACGCAAAAGGTCAGCTGCAATCGGATAGCCCAGGAAAGCTCTTAGAATCCTGAAGATCAGGAGATGATTGGTGGAGCTGAGTGAGAGTAGAAATACACACAGAAAAGATATGAAACACTCCGGGTCGTGAGGGGTCGCCCCCTCAGGGTTCAGGTGGAATTTTGAAATGAAATTTTGTAGGGGGCCAATACAAATGAGGTAGCATAACATCCCTGTCTCTCTCCAGGAACGCCCGACTATTTTTCGACCAGAGCACCCAGACAGAAACCTGGTGGCTCAGAGCACGTCTGTCCCCAATGTGCACCTGTCAAAGTGAACAGAACAGCATGTAGAAGCAGCCATATTTAAAGTTTCTGATTGGATAGCACTGCCTCACATTCCACAGATATTTTTATTTTTTTAACAAATATTTACTACCATGCAGGAACAGGCAGAATTAGTAAAGCACACACAGGGAGGAATTTAGCAAAATTTCACCAAGTTTCACTGCCTGAAAGGGCATCAATGATAACAGGACTAGGAGAACACTTGCAGTAGAACTGAGGATGCTGAAAGGAAAGACAGATGGAGTAAATACTGGTGAACTATAGTGGAGATGGAGTATGTACTGATAAACTACACTTAAAATGGAATAAGCAAAGGGGAACTCTACTGAACGATGAAGTAGATACTGGTGAATAAGATGTGGCTGAGGAGGCTTAACTGTGTGGGTCCTCCTCAAATCTGTTGTGTGATTGGACAGACTTGTGTCCCCAAGACTGATATCCCCTATAACTTTATACTGCGTTTCACCCCACAAAACTCCTCAATCTGAGTTCAACCCTTCCCCCTCCAGCCGACCAATGCCACAGCCTGACACGCAGCCTGTAGGACAAAAACAAGAGAAACGCCACCAAAACCAATCCCACACATTCCTCTGGCGTCTACGTCACGAGGGCGAGGGGCAACGGCAGGACGAGCATGGCGGATGGAACGGCGCACAGCAGGGTGACGGTGCAGCGTAGCTACTTTACCTCCGGTATGCTGGAACACGTGGAGTGGAATGGCTGCCAGCCAGCAGGGAGGAGGAGGGCCTGCCAGGAGAGAGGCATGGCTGGTCAGGCCTCAGTTGCTCCAAAGAGCAGGCTGGCAGGCATGATGATGAGTACAGTGGGACTCTCTCAGCATTAACAGCCCTGGACTCAGCTCAGCAAGGTCACTGCCTGCCCATGGGGGTGGGGTTTGCTGCTGCTGTTCTGCAGAAATAAATGTGTATCGTTTTATATGGGGAATGTATGACAATATACAATTTCCAATACAGAAGAGAGAATAAATAAACAGGCTCTGCCAAAGGTTGGAAAAACCACTGGTATTCACACCAGATTTTAAAATAAAAAAAAAAAAAACTCAAATATGCTAAATAAAACCCAGACATTCCTTTGACGGAGACCACTGTGTATGTAGAAGTCTAAAAGTCAAGTTACCATGACGAAAACAGTTTGACACTGGATTTATGAAGCTTTCAAAGCTGACCATTACGCACCCTTTCAGCTGAATATTCTGCTCCTCCTATCACTGGCTTAAACAGACTGTCATTTTCTTGTGTTTCGAAATAGTAAGACCATTGAGATGCAAACACTTCACGCTGTCAGTCACGTTAGCAATCAATTGTCACCGAAATTACACTCTTCAGCATGAATGAAAAAAATGAAAAAAAATGCAGCACATATGTGGACAGGGACATTGATCTGTCAGCTAATACACCAGATTAATATCGGTGGGAAAGGTTTCAGAAGCGCTCTGTCCTCTTGATAAATGATCTTTTTTTATTTCTGACATGGAGACTTGCTTCAGCAAGCCCCACTAGCACCAGGCTTAATTCTGGAGACCAAATGAAACTATCAGCAGCACTAAGGGACCAGAGAATATTTGCATCTAAACATTTATAACAAAGGACAGATTCACTAATCCTACATATTATTACAAATTAAGTATAAACCATTATTTACATGAGCGTGACATCAAATATCTTTTTCATACAGAAGATTTTAGCTGCTACATTTAATACCGTCTGGCATCGAGTCTGTGTGTGTGTGTGTATGTGTGTTCATAACTCTGGTTCATGGAAATCAGCACTCTTGCATGTTGACTCCTTCTCCAGAAAAACCAGAAAACACTAAACATACACAAATATACTTTATCAAACCTCCTCCACTCCCCTTGTATATTGAACACTCTTTTTGATATCTCAGACAACAGCATGCGCAAATTTTGTAGCAGTATTCACTTGTGGCTTCAGCCTGTCTACAGTCTATCATCGTTTCTCTCAACACCGTCTGGCCCACTCACTCTTTCCCCATCCCGCTCTCCCTCTACAGTCAATCCCTCCATCTGATGTCCCACAATCTACATCTCACCTCTAATTCCACTTTTCCCCTCTCTGTTATACACGCTGTACCCTTCCTCTCTTTTAACCTCCCACAATTCCACAATCTTTCCCCTATCCCTAGTTCCCTTGTTGACTCTTATATGCTCTAGCTTGCTTTCTCTAGCTCCCACTGTTTTGCTCTCTTTCCCTCTCACTGTAATCCACTCTAGTTCCCTCTCTCTCTCTCGCTCCCCTCTCTGTCTTCCCTCTCTCTTTCCTGTCAGATGGTGTCCTCATCAACTGCCCAGCTGCTAGAAGGAAAAAAAATCAAAACAAAGAGGGCTTCACCCATCTGACTCCAAGACAAACTCCAGGAGGAAGTGAAGCTGTCCAGGGGCGGCCTTCAACCTCACACTTCCTGTGGGGGAACAGACTGAACATGAGTCTCTGGAGGGAGGGAGCCGATTAAAGAGACATCAGAGTCCTCCACAGAATGCCTCCCAATGATCTCCTCTCAGCCTGGTGCATTCATTCAGTCCTCTGAAAATGCTGTGGGTGTGCGGTCTCAATTGGGTGTGGAGTTATAACCATCATTCACTCGTACACCCATCCTTAGCATACAACCGCAAACTGTTAGGTGGCTGCATTCTCCATTCTGGTGTAGAAAACACAAAACGTCTGTTTGTTCCACAGGAATAAAAAATCAGAGTCCCTTCAAAACTCCGGCTCCCAGGGGAAAAGAAACATTACGACCTGTTCTCCACATGTCTGTGCACTCATCGATCGTGTAACTGCCACCCTCCTGAGCCGTTTACCAGGTCTGACCATCTCAAAGACATGTTTGAGGACCAGAAGAGTGGAAATCAAGACCAAAGGGGATTTGCCTTTGATGTCGAGAGTCCTGAAGACCTCTGATGGAGTTTGATGTAAATGAAGTATGACAAAGGTTTTTCCATTTGATTTCCAGGTCTCAATGCTGCACTGTTTCTTCAGAGAACTGTGAAAGCATTTTTGTTACATCTCTGCATGACATTTTTCATGGATGCCATCAACCCCAAAACTGCCGATGCTGTGAAGGTAACCAAGAATGGATCACTTGCTGAATTTCGTATTCATCTTATCCAGTTGCTTCAACAAAATACATTATGGCCAAATTGAGACTCAGTAGCACACAAGGCTTCACTTTTTATCGCGTTGAATTTCCCCACGGCTCAGGAGGGTGGCAGTTACACAATTTATCACTTCTAAAGCCACAGTTGTCTCCCACTTTTCTGGAACATCCTTGTTTCCACCTCACCCAATCTGCCACATCAGAGCAATCTCTCCATCTCTCTATTCTCATCAAAGAGGAAGGGGAGTGTGAACCATTGTTACGGAGATACATGAGACAGCAACTCTACATTTGCAAAGGGAAGATAGTGGAAAACCCATAAACTACATATGCCGAACGCATTAAATCTCAGTACAAATGTTTAAATTTCCTAGGCAATCGAGATAAGATCAGGAGTTATTTTATATGTCTGCAGACATCGTTACAACAGTCAGCCAGACAAACCATGAAACCGAAGGGAGGTCTGGCGTAAGGCTACGCTGCTGATAACAGCAAGATCTGCTCCTTTTAATCACAGCAACACAGGAGGCAGGAGAGATTTCCTGTGGCAGATTCTGTCCAATGATTCTTACAGCTGACCTGAATTCGGAACTGAAGTGGTACAGATAATTTTGTGGAAAGAATGGGGGAGACAGACTCCATCGTTATTGCTAATGCTAATTCTATTAGCTAACATGCATTAGCATCAAACTACTCTGCCTTTTTGTCGTTTAGCACCACCATAATGTGCAAAATGCCTCGTTTGCATCTCCTACTTATACCAAAGAAGTGTATCCCTCACACCAAAGACCTGTATCTAACTTGTCCCATAATGGGGTTTCTTATACATTTACATACTTTTTGTTAATTAGCAGACACTCTTGTCCAGAGCAAGCTACATAAGTTACAAGTTTTACACATTATCCACTTTGACAGCTGGATCCTTACTGCAGCCATTGTGGGTTAAATACCTTGCCCAACGGTACAACAACAGTGCCTCAGGCAGATATCGAACCGGTTATGAGTTATGAGGCGGACTCCTTACCACTACGCCATACTGCTGCCCCGTTACAAGCCCTGGGGGTGGGGGGTGGGTGCCAGTGTGCTCCATTAATATGGAGATCTATGCATGGTTCCAATCTACACCTATAATACACCTGCTTCTGCTTCAGTAGTCCAGTACAAATCCACCTCTGGAACATCACAATTGCACATGTCATACTACACAATGTACCAACACATCTGGTGATATCTGGTTGACTAATCAGTGCAAGTCTCCAATTACCAGTAATGACACATCTACACAACCAACATGCACAAACTAATTAAGGAGGAGGAAAAAAAAAGGTTGCTTCACCATGTGAAAAAAGACACTTTGAGCAGAGTCCTATCTTTCGTGTCTCAAACTGGGAGCTGAAACAGTATCTAATAATGGTGTTTCCAAAAGACTTATTTTCAAGATTTTATGGGTGACTGCTGTTCTCTGACTCATACTGTAAAGCTGCTGGTAAAGTTGTTTTATGACAGAGGTTACAGCTGACTGTTAACAGACTGTGAACTCAGGGGCTGTGGCTCAAGTTGCCTGTAATCAGCATGTTGTGATAAAGACACTCATTTTGCAACCCTAATTCACTTCACGTGCACATTTTAATTATACAATATACCAATATGCAGTTGGGACTTGTCTCCAGTCTCATATTTGTTGACAGAACCATTTCACATCATTTCAAATAAGTTATTTAATCAAGTTTAAAGGACACAATAATGTTCCCACACTAGACGCAATTAAACACAAAGGAATCAGCTGGAGGTGGGAGATCCTTATTTAAAGTGACACGCTTGTTAATCATGCAAAGCAGAAAACACGCTCATGCCAATTATCAGGCTGAAGGGAAGTTTTTTTCCCTCCCCTGTTTTTGGCTCAGTAGAAACGCTGGAAGAGTGTGGCTTCAACCTTAAAATGGGTGGAGCTGTCATGTCTCATCAGTGTCACCCCTGATTTGGAAGAATCAAAGAGTTTCGCTACGGAAAGCAAAGTCTTCCGCGCAAGTCAGTGACTGACAGAACAATGTGGCTCCTCCCATTACAACGTTCATGGTCTTGACTTTCTAATTCGATGGATTCAAAGTGTTTTGCTGTGGAAAGCCAAATCCTTTGATTGGTTTATGTGAGTCAGTGATTGACAGACTAAGGCAGCTCCACTCATTATGGGATTCATAGTCTCTCAGCAGACACTGGATCTCAGGTTGAAAAGATCCGCTGTGCTCGCAGTACAATTTCCTGCATGTGTGGAAACGGCACATCATGGCGCACACCGCTCTGCCCTCCACTCCGGATTGACCCATTCCACTCAGAAGAGACCAGCAATCCTGACACCTCTGCCTCTGCAAAGATCTTATCGCCTGCGGGCTGTGAGCCAGGCCTGACCAGGGGCCGTAGGGACGCTCTGCAACACATTATAGAAACTCAATCCGTCTCCTCCGTGCCTGTGACCTTTTCAACACCCGCACCATTCACCACTGACAGAACTCGCATCCCACTATGGGCTTACAGTGATATTTCTCTCCAGCCGTGATGTTCCTCTGACAGCTGCACGTTAAACATCTAGTGCAAGCGGAGCAGCATTAGAGAGAGTCTGCAGGTAAGATTGGGTCGATAATGCCATTAATATAGTTCACCCCACAAGCACAGTCATATACCAGATGTGCTTTTGCTTAGGGTTTTCTAAAAGGGGCTTCAGCTTCTGGTGGAGAATATTGCTGGATTGGCATGCGCTTATTAGAGGACACTGTGGAAGACACCATGTCTAATCCTTGTGGAAAACATAACAGGTTGAAAGCTCACTTCAGTCCCACACAACAGCAGACACCTCTGGATTTCTACCAACGTGAGGTCATACATTGGCTGATTCGCTAAGCACAAAGAGGGGAAATCAAAGGCAATTACCTGAGTCTTACCTAAACCTAAAAAATATACAAAGTTAGCATATACACATACAAAGAGAAAACAGTTAGTACTGTGCAATAGGCTGTACTTACATAGTACCCACATATGTAATTACACATGCACCAGGCCACAGTAATGTAGTGTAACTGAATTCCAGAGCCTGGGTTAGTCTACACTTTCATTACAAACTGTCTGCTACAAGTGATGACACCACTGTCAGCAACTTAAATGATGGATGGCCTATGTGTATGTTTAAAACCGGGGTAAAAAAAAATCCAGAGAATGGAAAATCCTCCCTCTTTTAAGAAAACACCTGTTTATTGCCCAAACAGTTATAATCTACACCTACAAATCTGCCCTCTAAAAAAAACCAGGTGGTGACATTGGAAGTCTTTTGAAGGAGTATTCTCATAATAGAGGGCAAAGAAAGAAAACTAAAGAAAAATATTTGTCAACATTAGAATATTTTGTGACTGTCGAAGCAATTTCATAGTTTGTGAGAAAATAATTATTCACCTAAACTGAAGTGATATGCCTTTAGAATGCCGTTTAACGCTAAATTACAATGATAATTTAAAAACATTATCTTTTGCAGTTATCAAGACAAGGAACAGGAATATGTGATCTGAGTTTGAAATTAAGCTTCCACAAAAGTAAGTCAATAAATATTTCATAATTCCAGGGAAAGTGTTCCTGTGCTCATTTCAAACATGCATAAAGTCAACGGGACTTAAAATAAGACTAAGCGCTTTGTGTCCAACAAAACATTTTCCGTAGTTTCACTGCATCACAGATGCACCTTGAACACATCTAGCTGTAGGTTTTGAACCATAATGTCCATTGTGCCCTAGCTTGGAATTCTACATTCCTAATGAGTAAGGCAAACTAACTGAAAATGTTTTACAGCGTAAATTCATGTGGCCACACAGACCACATGTAAAAGGAGAGAAACTGCTTTACAGTGCAGGGTTTCATTGGTGATTTAAAGTAACTTTCCCAAGACCTCACACTGTTACAATAATTCAGATTTATAACACTGAAACATTTCATTTCAACGTCTAACACTATGGGAACATCAGGGATTGGATTTCATGCGATCATGACTGAAAGCCCCAGCATGGTACAATGTAAACGATTGTGAGCACGGCCGACTTTGTGTATTTAACCAAGAAAATCTGCGCCTACAGGTACATACCCAGCCACTTATCTGATCATCTCATTTGATTTCCTTTCATGATCACAGAGAAGAAATGGTTTTGGTTATGAATACTACCAGGTGCCTGCCTTTCTCTCTAAATATACATACATCACCACGCCCTAGCCCATATAAAAAGAGTAGACCAAAACAAAACTGGATCAAACCCCAGAAACCCCACCTGGAGCTAGCATGCAGTGCAGCCAAGCACTTTGTGCTTGTAACCCCCGACTCAGACCGGACGCTTGGTCGACCTGGAGGCGGGCGGCTCACCTGTAGCAGACCAGTACAGGCGCACACAAAGTTAAATAATAACAGGAGTATGTTGGGTTTACTAAATCTCTTTAATGGGTAAAACAACAGAAAACAAAAATACACTGGTCATATATTCTGGCTGACGGAGGACTTGCTCTATTGATGAGCCTTTTTACACATCACCTCATTATCCTTTTGCATCGTCTTTCATGTGAAGAGCCAGTAGCCAATAAGGATTCACTTTTAACCAATTTCTTTACTTCAACATGAAATTTTGTAAAAAGCAACTTAATAGATAAAAGCATCCAATGTGACTTTACACAGCGATTAAAAGTTAAACAGAGAACAGAAGACACAAGTGAAATCAGCGTGACATGAATCATAGTTGCCATCCTGCAAAGGTCTCCGAATCCATCTTGGAGAGTGGTTTGGACACCAAAGTGAATCTCATACAAGACAAGGGCAAAGTGTTTCTGCTGTATGGTTAAGCAGGCAGAAATGCAATATGCCACAGCATGGTTGAGGATTCGGTCTGATAACTGCTGATATTACTGCCACGCCATGACTGTGGAACCACAGGTAAAGGTGTGAGAATGTCCTCACTCTAAGAGCAGGGCTAAGGAACACAAGTGGCATTAATTTCTGCTCTCTCTGCAGTTCAGCTGGAATGTATCTAAATGAAAAACCAGATCAATGCACAACACACACAAGGTCATGTGCACATTCTGCACAATACAACTCTTGCATTTTTGTAATTCTAACACATGTAATACATTTCCTTCAGACTACTGAAAAAAGGTTCAGAGTTATCCTAATTCCCAAACATTCCCTGCTTTACCAGCATACATAGCTGGTTACAGTTATATTGGTGTGAGAGGGTAACCAGCTAGCCAACCAGGTAACGCTGACTGTTCAAGCAGTAAGAAGCTAAAAGCAGTCTCATCTACTGTTTATGCAGAATGTGTTTCTGGTGACCTCTTTTGTTGCGATGACTGTTTTGACTGACAGGTTTGAAAGTTCCCCCCATCCCAAGCTGCCTGCTGCGGGCTAAAAACATAGCTGTGCCTTTAATGTTCCTTGCGAATCAGGTTTCCGAAAATATTTACACAACTTTTAACAACTGCAACTGTCACTTATGTATCACGTTGCAGAGATCCGAAAACAAAGCAAGTCAAGACCTTGTACTGTCTCCTGTGTTCAAACGTACCATTTTAGAATAAACCCTGTTCCAACAATATAAATTTTTAACTATGTTCTACTACATATTCCGTTTTAGGATGTATTGTGTTCAAGCAAATACAATACTATAAGGCACGATTTAGCATACATTGTTTTCTAATCTGTACTTGATTCTAAAATTGCTTGCATTTCTTGAATTGTATTGTTGTGTTCAAATATGCACTGTGTTTTAGCATGTATCGTTTTCTGTAATGTACTGTTCTAGTGCGTGTTGTGTTCTACCATACACCACAGTCTAAATTCTGTGGATCAATATGTATTCTATTGTAGCGTGGCATGTATTCTCATCTAGCCAGAACACCCTGACCAGGGACTGCAACTTATGCCTAAGTGTTGTTCTTTCTGAAAGCTTAATCATATAATCATATCAATTATTAAGGGAAATCAATGCAAGTGTTCTTAAGATCAAGGTTGTCTTTACAAAAAAAAAAAATTCTGCATTGCTGTGGTGCTCTAGGCGCAGATTTACCTACCCCTGTTCAAACCAGTTACATATATTTTTTTAAAAAAATCAAACTTGCCAGTTTGATGTACATTGAAAACAATCTTCTTTTGGGTGTTACCTGCATGAGAATCCTTCTGGTGGGCTGTCAGATATTAATCAATGCACAGTGTGTTCAAGCTGTCCGAGAAGCATCTTCATGAACAGTCGCAGAGGAAGCGCTTTTGGGGTGCTGAGTTCCTGTGGGCCACAGGCCCCCCCGATGAAGGCAAAAGTGGGGTTGGGGCCGGGGGGGCAGGTGGGGGTTGATGCGAGTCGGGATACAATAACCAGATGGACTCTTCAGTCCCACGAACCCCAGGTGAGGAATCAATCAATGTTACTCCTCACACTGGCTTAGCAGGGGCCTTGTGCTGCGCCCAGAGACATTTACATTACAGGCAGCGCTGTAATTCATCAGAGAAACTCCAAACAGGCCCTTTTCAACGTCTGCCTCATTAGGCTACACTATATATGGCCGGGCCAAAGGAGGCGATCAATATTCCCGCGCCGCTCCTGTGGTCGATTCTGCCAGCGCATGCTGTCTGACGGTGCTTGCTGAGCAGGGGAGGAGAAGGGTTGCCTCTGCCTTTTCAGGGGTCCACCGTAGTGGATGTCATCGCTCTACATCCCTGCCGACTCCTGAACAGCGCTAATTAATGACTCACACAAGCTTTACACACACGGAGCATCAAAGGAAAGAAACAACAGAGGTGACGTGACACATGACGGATCACTCTCGACAGGAGCGTCTGCCAAACCACTGAATGCAAATGTCACTACACATGTACTGCACATCTTCAACCAGTAAACCTGCTTCAGTAAAAGCATCCAGGAGCACAAATTAATGATTTGCAAAAATAAAAACAATAAGATTAATAAAGTGCAAAGCAAAGTAGCTGGCAGAGTCTCAGAGCTGGCTCAGCTGGGCCTCTCAGACACCCCCCCACAGGGCTGTGGTGTGTGGTGTGTATTTGGCGTGGTGGCAAAAGGCGTGGAGGCCAGATTGTGCCATTTCATTCTAATTACGTATTGAACAGGCCCCTGGGGAGGGGTGACCTAATTTAATTGTGGTGCAGAGCGACGCCCTGCTCCGCCCTCTACAGCCTGTCAGTGTCACGTGGTGCCCACAGCACCCCAGCTCCCAGCTTCCTCACAGTGAGACAGGGATGGGTTTAAACGTTTTTTGGGGGTCTTTACGCGGAGACTGGGTCAGGGTGTGACTGATACAGAGAGCATGATCGGGGGGGGGGGGGGGTTCCGCTCTGACCCTCGCGGTTGGGCTCACCATCACGGGCCCTCGTGTGACAGAGAGAGGTGTGAGAAACAGCCAGGCCGATCCGTGGAGGGGTGTGACCTGGTTACAGACACACACAGAGGGCTGTGATTGAGTGCACACTGATTTCAGTAAGTGTGACTCGGGCAGGGTAATAATATCAGTCTGTCGCCCTGCCAATCGCCCTGCCAATCGCACAGCCCATCCCGCCCACAGCAGATGTAACACTTCAGAGCTCCGCTCTCCAAAAGCTGGACATCAATCCCTGTTTGTGCGTCTGGGAGCAGGTCAAGAGGGAGGGAACAGTAGGACGGTGTCCAAGAGGGGAAACCGCAGAGCTATACTGACCAAAATGTGTGACACAAACAAACCACACGCATTTAATTAAAAGTAATAAAACTGCATCAAACCCTTTGAACGTGGCACTCCAGCCTCACAAAGCTATGCAGCATTTTCATCTGGCTCAACACATTTCAAATGTTTTACGGGTTCAATGTGTCTTGCAGTGACAAGTGCTACATGGATACTGACATGCAACGCTGTTTAACATTTTTTCAACAGTATATTTAATTAGTGATGGCATTAGCATACACACAAACCCCTCATCAATCACCGGTACAGCTAAATGAAGAGCAGACATGAGGGCTTTACACACTAAATGGTTCTCCCCTGTAACAGCCATCAGTGCCCCACCCTGAGAGCGGAGAGTGGCTTTCCTGTGTGTGACTGATCCTTGCCTGCATGGAGGCATGGTGCTGATAGCCTTTCTGGAGAAATCATCAGCACCTCCAGAGCTCGGGACTCCACACAGGCTATGCTTTCACTCATGGCTTACACCATGAGTGATCGCAACCTCAGCCTGGCAGGGAGAACGCAGGAGTGCAGTCTACACGGACCGCACCGAAGCACACAACCCATCCCCCAACCCCCAAAGGGTGCCACTGACGGTGCAGCCATGTTATTACATTGCACTGTTGTCATGTTCTCACGTTTTACACTGTTTATTGCAGTTTGCCTTATTCATCAGCCATTTCATTATTACTGAAATAATGATAAACCAGAGAAATATTGTCAAATTTTACATCAATCAATTAATTATTTTTTCAACTATCCAGCAAAATTGTACACACACACACAGGGATATGGGGAGAAAGCACAAAGAGTGGAACATCCATGTCGGGTTTTTATGGCTTTCAGATTACATTACTGGCATTTAACAGACACTCTTATCCAGAGCGACTGACATTTTTAGGTAGGTTAATTCATGTTTTTGCATCACTGCTTGCACTCCAGTCGTACTATACTAAAAACAACAAATTAAGGTATAAAGCAGGCACTCACCATCATTACCTTTGACATCTTTTATTGCAGTATCATGTAAATCACCTCTTGACATGAGGAATAACATTCTGCTGTTCCCTTCCGGATGCCGGCTCATGTTCCTGTCCGCCATTTTACCTGTAATAACGACAACAAAAGAAACGATGATTGAAAGAGGTCTCTTATACCTGCTTGCTGAGTCAATCAACACCTATATGACATTAAACAAAGGCTCAGCTACACTCAACTGTCCGTAAAATATAGCTTAATAGAAATCAGACTGTTACACAATAGAGAACACGTCAAATGATGAGATACAACATTAGCTGACCATCAGGATGAAGTCTTGTCCTTTCAAAAAGTGTAACAGCCTTTGAAGTTACACGACGCTGTCATCTTACCTGGCTTTCTGAATGTGATTTGGATGCTGGAGGGAGTTCTGAAAAAAAGTTAATCCTATTTCTCTATAGCAAAGCCAATTAAACAAACTTAGCCAGCTAGCAAACATTCACACGCTCGCATTTTAGCCAATACGGCTAACAGTTTGGCTGGTTAAACAGCTAGCAAGCGAGCGATCAGTGGCGTTACCGATGCTAGTTAAGTCAGCTGACGTTATCTCATGTGGAGGTAAATTTTGAATCAGTAACTCGGTTTCCTCAGACCTCGTTTCGTAAAAATGCATAAGTGATTATTATTTACTTAGTCAGCTTGTCGATATGCTTTAAACATCTTCGGTGCTAACAGCTAGCTAGCTAATTACCCAACAGAATTATACCCACGTAACATTAGCTAAGTTTGCTGTTTGAGTTGGCTCGGGCTCTCGGGCCCGCCTTTCAATTTTTAACGGTCGCGCTGCGTTTTTCTTCTCCAGTCTTGGGCATAATGATGGGCGTTCCCCTACTAAAGGTACATACGCCACCTATAGGGGTGGAGTGGGGATCGCAGCACACTACATGCCCAAATAAAATGTATAGTCTATGTACGTCTTTACGTACTTTCTGTAACGTTAGTCCGTCTGTGTGTGTGTGTGTAAGCAAGAACTACTCGAATGCAGGGTCAAGCCTGGCTGGTTTGCCGTCTATGAAAAATGACGGCAGAAAAATACCAACGTGGCCAGGAAAACCATTTTTCCTTTTCGTTTTTATGGCAGCACTGGGTTAAGCGTCATGATAAACTAGTGTGGTGGATATCCCCCTGGTCTGGGCCAAATGGACCGAGGGTCTTCCTCCACATTTTGATGCCTTCCAGAAAATAATAAGTCCTCACAGAGTCTGATGTAATCATGGTTGTTTGGTTTATTGCATATGGTGATCAATCACATACAGTAAACCGGGTTGGTCCGCGGAGCAACAGGTGTATATGCGGTGTGTATACATTCACAAACACTCCCCAATCACTCCCCCCCCAATCACTTCAGCCTACATCCATCCTTTATGCCTTCTCTCACTCCTCCTATCCTTCCAACTCCTCCCAGGCTCCTCCTTCAAGATCATCCCACTTTCCATTTTAATACAGAGTTCATTTTATTTTTAAGCATATATATGCCTGGAATATCACCATTATTTGTATTTATTCAAGGGTCAAATAACTCAGTTAGCCAGACAGCGGTGCTGCAGACTGTAAAAAAAGGCACACAGATATCTATGTGCCATAAGCTACAAGGTTAGGCCTTAAAACAAAGGGTTAATGTAAGAACTAGGCCCCGTCTGGACACGGCCCAGGAGATGGGCCAGAAGAACTAAACCCTGCAAAGGGGGCCATTAGCTCAGCACTACTATGATGGGCAACTATGACAAATTGCAGTAAATCCACATACAGTTTGCAAGCATTTTGTCAGTAGATGTCAGCTAGGCCAATGCAGGCAATCAGCTGTTATTTTCTAGCTGTATAACTCATAAAAGAAAATATAAAACTAAAATGGGATGCATATGTTAAAGGGGCAAAAACAGGCTGACATGCTGTAGGGGCATGTCAAGGGGAGGAGATACATTAAGCGAAGGTGGCATGACTATGAGTCAGAGGAAAAAGATACAATAAGCGTAGACCGTAAACCAATAGGAGAAGAGAAGGGAAAAAAGATACAATAAGCGTAGACTAGGAACCAATAGGAGAAGAGAAGGGAAAAAAGATACAGTAAGCGTAGACTAGGAACCAATAGGAGAAGAGAAGGCATGACTATGAAACAACAACATAGCGCACAAAGGTTCTGGGGTGACTTCCAGGGAGGGACAATGCTGAAGGCAGTGTTCCTTCTCCAAGGTCACCCACTGTCCTGTAATAACCCCAAGATTACCCCCCTAGCGGTGTCTTACAATGGCCTACATGCAATGTTTATGACCTAGGGTAACCCCCAGCATTATTTAGGCATAGAATCACATCATATTACTTTTCAGTAGTAGTGCTTAATGCAAACAATATTTTCCACCATACGAAGTATAATAGAATACATATTATTTAAGGCTAACATATTAGATTGTCTGGTTTCCTTATACACTTCCAGACCTCCACATGTACAGTAAAGATAAAGTAAATAGCCAATGTAATATATCAATAACTTCAGTTAATATGTCAATAACTGTGGTTAAAATCAAAAGCTAACATCTGTTGGCAATGCTTATGATGTTTGCTGGCAATAACTTATTTCCACCATGTAACAAGCTTAATCGTACCACGTCAAGCTCCGCTTTTCTCTGGGGGGAGGGTGAAAGTGGCAATACTCATAATTTACATATGGGGTATACACTTTATCAAAAATTTTCCACCACATTCCCCCCTTTGTGACTTATAAGTCACACCATTAAACTATCCCTAAGCAACACATCATGGAAAACATCCCGTCCCTGCGGGGCGCGGGTAAAAACCACACTGTGTACCTGTCCCTACACAATATCATCATCAATAAGAGTTATTACAAGCTAAATCATATAAGATCAATAAACAGAAATCATTGTCAGTAAGGCATAATGCACATAACACTTAGTCAGATACAAGAACCTGAAATATAGTCAGTCAGATATGAAAACATAAACATAGTCAGCCCCAATCAACCCCCAGTGGGTTAAACAACTAGGCAGACTCCCTAATCGGCCTCCCTGCCACTTACATAGGCCACCAGTAAACCAATTTGCCCAGCAGTCGTCACCCAGGACCCCCAGGAGTACCAAGGCCAGATGCAGGCTTTACCGCTGTGTGCCGCCAGGGCATGGCCCCCGTGTCTTAAAAGAGTATGTTGTACAATGTCATGTGGCCCCCCTCCACATGGATATCAGATGCAATTGTTGCCCCACCATCAGGCTCTTGGCCATCATCCACCTGAGGCCCCCAGGACAACAAGAACAGGGCAAATCATGGCCATCAGTACCACTCAACGAGGCTTGATGTGGGCCGACCTGCATACACTGTAATCCTATCAAAAAACATACTAAAATACATCAAATAAATCACCTGCTAAGCATGGTTACATCAGTAATGGGACCAACCACGGTGTAATCAGTTTTGATCAATCACATTTCAAATCACAGTAGTAAAATCACCCGAGTAATTGTATTAAACATTAAATCTAGGCAAAACAATATTAAATCACGCAAGACAGCTTTAGCAGAGTGACATCTTCTTTTCCTCCAAGTCCTCACCAGGGCGTTGGACCAATGGACAGAAGAGAAGTTCCTAGCACATCACTCAGCCGTTGCTGGTCATGATTTTTCTCAGCAGCGGTGCAGGAAAAAAATGTGTGTGTGTATTTAACTATCTGCCATAGGTCAGAGTTGCTGAGCTGAATGAGGCATCTGAGTGCACACATAACATGAATCTTTCACTGGATATGCAGTCAGATTATACCAGTTCCACCAGTCATTTTCCGTGTGTGAGTATATACATTGAGACTTCAAGGCTCTTCTCTCCCACTTAGCATAGTCTGTGTGTGTGTGTGTATGTGTGTGTATGTGTGTGTGTGTGTGTGTGTGTGTGTGTGTGTGTGTGTGTGTGTGTGTGTGTGTGTGTTTGCATTTAGTAGGCCCGTGCACCTCGGTTCATCTGCTTCTGGGGTACTACTCCAACCCTGCGGTGGTGCCGTTGGCTGGGCACTCATCACTGTGCGGTTATCTTTAGAGTCCCACCGTTGGACTGAGCGGCTATTATTTAAGTCCTGCCGTTGGACTGACGCTGCTCGCATTGCCCATAGGAGGAGGGCCCCAACCAGGAATCCTGTCGCATGGCTCCAGGGTCCCATCCTTTCACTGCTTCTCAGGGGGGTCTGTCGAGGTGGCCCCCTCAGAGCTGACTTTCCTGCAGTGAGTAGCATGTATCCAGGCATCTCTCTCAGCCACCCAGACAGCCGTCAGGGTCGTCAGCAACACCTGGTATGGCCCCAGCCACGTCAGCAACCCAGCCTAATTCAAAACACCATTAAGTGCACTACAATACTGTACCATCTTGTCATCCAGTCCAGTCTGCGTTTACCTGTTCTGGGAAAAAGGGGTATTTATCATGCGCATCGGTCTTCCTGTAGGAACTTCATGTAGCACTAACCCAGTGATCCGATGGGGCTGCCCACGCATGCACACCAGTGCTAAAGGCAACACTTAAATCAGTCCAGTTTCTGCCATCAGCTGAGTAAGTTTTAATTTTCAAAGTTTAGTTTTGCCTGCTCCACTGTACATCCACTGGCCAGGTGGGAAGCACAGTGGGCTTTCAAATCAATTTAAAGGCTTTCAGAAAGGCTCTGTATGACTGTATTTACAAAATGCAAGCTATTGTCACTTATCAACTTTGTGGGCAGGCCCCATCTGGGTATGATTTCTCTCATCAGTGCTTTAGCCACAGACTAAGCTGTAGCTCTTTTACATGGAAAACACTGCCCGCTTAGAAAACATGTCTACTATCACCAAACAATAACGGTTACCCTGGCATGGTGTCACCTCAATAAAGTCCATCATTAAATGTTCAAAAGGCCCCTCAAGTCTTAGATGAACCAACAAAGGTACAAAAATGCCCTTTCCCACATTGTTAGTCACACATATCATACATCATAAGAAGAAATTTTCAGAATATTTTAAAAACCCTAATGCATACCAATGCATATTTACAATATTATACACAAACCCCCCTTTTAACACATGGTCCTGATCATGCCGAAATCTAGCAAGGAAAGAAAACGCAGCGCGCGGCAAAACAGGTTTGCCTTTTGGGCCAAAATTTATGGCCCTCATCTCAGATGCAGTCCTTTCATCTCAAGGTCTTTTCTCGTTCCTCGGCTGCCGTCTGCAAAACGGAAAGATCATTAATAGAAAAGGGGTTAAGTGGTTCAGGAAAAGACACCATCTGTGGGGAGGCTGGAGTGGTTGCGGCCACTTTTGCAGCTTCATCTGCCATTGCATTACCTAGGGAAACAGAATCAGTATTTAACAGTATACTATCTGTTTCAAATGAGAATTTGCTGGGATAACCCGTTGACAGTAAGCTCAGTTCCCTTTCTGCTTCTTTCCCATGGGTTTTCCAAATTACACTATCCCCCACACAAATTTTTACAACCTTTATTGTTCTCCTAATCACACGTCTCCTGTCTACTCTGTGTGCTCTCCTCGTCGCTACCTTCAGCGACACTTCTAGATCTAGATCAAATTCAACCCTTAATTTTATTATTAAGATATTTCCAATTTCAAAATATTCCCATGCATGCACTTCTATATTTGAATTATGACTCCAAACCCATGCAGGTTCTTGTCTTTCGTTTTCAAGTGCCCAATTGCTCAGCTGAGTTAACACATATGACAGACAACACTCCTCATTCATTCTTCAATCATACCCATTCATACAATTGCCGGCACACTCATACGCTACTTTTGGCCAATATTACTCTTATTCTTTGCTCTTTATTTTTATTTGCCCGTTTTTTTTGTCTTTTGTTTTTTACTCTTTACTTCTTTTTACTCTTTATTCTCTTTACTCTTTACTTCTTTTTACTCTTTATTCTTTGCTCTTTATTTTTATTTGCCCGTTTTTTTTGTCTTTTGTTTTTTACTCTTTACTTCTTTTTACTCTTTATTCTCTTTACTCTTTACTTCTTTTTACTCTTTACTTCTTTTTACTCTTTATTCTCTTTACTCTTTACTTCTTTTTACTCTTTACTTCTTTTTACTCTTTATTTCTTTTTACTCTTTACTTCTTTTTACTCTTTATTCTCTTTAACACTTCATGCACACACACAATGCCTGCCCATTCAGACCTCTCCCTCTGATATATTTCACTTTTACCCCACTCTGATACACTTCCTTACACAGGGAAAGACAACACCACATCCTGATACACTTCCTTACACAGGGAAAGACAATGTCACATCCTGATACACCTCCCTTACACAGGGAAAGGCTGTCACATCCTGATACACCTCCCTTACACAGAGAAGGCGGTTACCATAACACAGAGAGAGAGCGATATCCACAGGACTTCACACCAAAACACCCTTCAGAGTACCCCAAAACAGTTGCCAAAATTTGTATTGCTCACATAGAACACCAACCCCTTTGAGTTCACATAGAACACCAACTCCTTTTAGTTCACATAGAACACCAACTCCTTTGAGTTCACATAGAACACCAACTCCTCTGATCATTTTAACAACTGCACCAGTGCACCCTTCTACCGTTCTATCCCTTACTTTTGCCTGAGATGCCTCAATAACAAATAAACCAAACCCCCTACAAAGGCAACACAGGCAATAAACCAACACACTGTTTTTTCTCTTAGCTCCCACTCAAGCATGCCTTCTCACATACCCTTTCACCACACTACTCATGCACACAATATTACATCAGACTCTTTTCACCAGTTTTTAACAATTTACAAATTTAGTTTTAAATTTCTCTTAATATACATTTAGGTCATCAGTTTTTAACAATTTAACAGATTTAGTTTTTAACTTCTCTTACCATAAAAGTAGGTTTTCTTTTGCTTCAGGTTCTTTTGAGGAGAGGCGAGCACTGCCTTGGCCTGGGTGGAAACACTGCTCTCGGATACAACAAACTAGCAGACTTTGGAAGAAAGCGCTGCTTACTTTTTATTTGCGGCCGCTGTTGCACCGAGAATCAGCACGTCCATCCAGGCGTTCGGCCGCCCCGAGCCTGTCCCTTCGTGGTCGCCAATTAATGTGGTGGATATCCCCCTGGTCTGGGCCAAATGGACCGAGGGTCTTCCTCCACATTTTGATGCCTTCCAGAAAATAATAAGTCCTCACAGAGTCTGATGTAATCATGGTTGTTTGGTTTATTGCATATGGTGATCAATCACATACAGTAAACCGGGTTGGTCCGCGGAGCAACAGGTGTATATGCGGTGTGTATACATTCACAAACACTCCCCAATCACTCCCCCCCCAATCACTTCAGCCTACATCCATCCTTTATGCCTTCTCTCACTCCTCCTATCCTTCCAACTCCTCCCAGGCTCCTCCTTCAAGATCATCCCACTTTCCATTTTAATACAGAGTTCATTTTATTTTTAAGCATATATATGCCTGGAATATCACCATTATTTGTATTTATTCAAGGGTCAAATAACTCAGTTAGCCAGACAGCGGTGCTGCAGACTGTAAAAAAAGGCACACAGATATCTATGTGCCATAAGCTACAAGGTTAGGCCTTAAAACAAAGGGTTAATGTAAGAACTAGGCCCCGTCTGGACACGGCCCAGGAGATGGGCCAGAAGAACTAAACCCTGCAAAGGGGGCCATTAGCTCAGCACTACTATGATGGGCAACTATGACAAATTGCAGTAAATCCACATACAGTTTGCAAGCATTTTGTCAGTAGATGTCAGCTAGGCCAATGCAGGCAATCAGCTGTTATTTTCTAGCTGTATAACTCATAAAAGAAAATATAAAACTAAAATGGGATGCATATGTTAAAGGGGCAAAAACAGGCTGACATGCTGTAGGGGCATGTCAAGGGGAGGAGATACATTAAGCGAAGGTGGCATGACTATGAGTCAGAGGAAAAAGATACAATAAGCGTAGACCGTAAACCAATAGGAGAAGAGAAGGGAAAAAAGATACAATAAGCGTAGACTAGGAACCAATAGGAGAAGAGAAGGGAAAAAAGATACAGTAAGCGTAGACTAGGAACCAATAGGAGAAGAGAAGGCATGACTATGAAACAACAACATAGCGCACAAAGGTTCTGGGGTGACTTCCAGGGAGGGACAATGCTGAAGGCAGTGTTCCTTCTCCAAGGTCACCCACTGTCCTGTAATAACCCCAAGATTACCCCCCTAGCGGTGTCTTACAATGGCCTACATGCAATGTTTATGACCTAGGGTAACCCCCAGCATTATTTAGGCATAGAATCACATCATATTACTTTTCAGTAGTAGTGCTTAATGCAAACAATATTTTCCACCATACGAAGTATAATAGAATACATATTATTTAAGGCTAACATATTAGATTGTCTGGTTTCCTTATACACTTCCAGACCTCCACATGTACAGTAAAGATAAAGTAAATAGCCAATGTAATATATCAATAACTTCAGTTAATATGTCAATAACTGTGGTTAAAATCAAAAGCTAACATCTGTTGGCAATGCTTATGATGTTTGCTGGCAATAACTTATTTCCACCATGTAACAAGCTTAATCGTACCACGTCAAGCTCCGCTTTTCTCTGGGGGGAGGGTGAAAGTGGCAATACTCATAATTTACATATGGGGTATACACTTTATCAAAAATTTTCCACCACACTAGTAGGAATACATTTCCTGCACCGGAGAGGTAAACATATTGCACACCGACATGGGGAACTGATTTCACTTAAGCTCCGTCACAGTTGGTATACATACCGCACGCTGTTCTGACAGCTTACCTGCACGTTTCAACATCACTTTCCGGTTGGCATGTAAAAAAACAGACACAGGTTGTGCAAACGCTCCGCCAACGTCACTGAAACTGAATATTGGATTTTGTCGTCTATATTTAATTCACATATAATATTGACTCATGGTGATTGTGCTTATGAAGAGCTAAAATGTGAAGGGTGTTTTTGTTTTGCTCCTTTCTGCTTTGTTTGTTTGTTATCGCCTGTTCATTAATATCCCTTACTTAATAAGGCAAATTATAATTTACTTAATTATATATATGTTGTAATAATTGTCCAGGATGACTTATTCAAGGCCAAGGAAATTTCTTAGTGACATTTATGTTTTGTTGAATTACTGTAACACAAAAGATTGTCGGGTCCAAGCACGCGTCTCAGT
The DNA here is from genome assembly GCF_013368585.1 of Megalops cyprinoides. Classification (NCBI taxonomy): domain Eukaryota; kingdom Metazoa; phylum Chordata; class Actinopteri; order Elopiformes; family Megalopidae; genus Megalops; species Megalops cyprinoides. The sequence goes on from NC_050586.1 coordinate 3,814,229, forward strand.
TCGTCTGGCTGCTCAGGTTCTAACGGGCTCTGCTCGTTTAATTCTTTTCTCGGCTTTTGACGTAAAGTTCTGAGTCACGGTACATTCCGTCTCAGGCTTTAATACGTTTTATGGCTAAAACATTACATGGAACCCTCACACACAGTATTCCTGTGTTTGAGCTCCCCCCATGTTGTGCTTGGCACATTTTTGCTTTCCTTTTAAGGTCCTTACATAACTAGCCGTGAATTAGAGTGGAGAGGACCGGGCAGCCCCCCCCACACACACACACACACACACACACACACACACACACACTTCATGCGTGCTATGAGACACTCTGTTCAGCAGTGCTCCATCTGCAGCCCAGCTCTGCCTCCTTGCCCAGACGAACCTGAGGCAGCTGGCTGCTGGGCTGAATCCTGGTACCTGCAGGTCAGTGCAGGAGATAGATTTACAGAGCACTGTGCTCTGTCCTGCTCTGATCACTCCTCCAGACCTCCAGAACACCATGACCCAGCCACCATTCAGAAGCAGGAACAGGAGAGAGGAGGCACCGGTAGTGGTACTTGCTTCTCTGTGCCTGTCTGTGTGCTGGGGGGTGGGGGTGGGGGGGGGGGGCATAGAAGGGGGGACAGATATATTGTAAATACTTTCCAGGCACCCCCCCCCCCCCCCCTCCCCAGACAGACCGCTTTAAGCTTATGGGATGTCCCATAAGTTAAACCCCAGCTGGACAGAGGTAGGGTGAATCTCTCATTTTCATTGTAACCTCTGGGAGCTTCTCTGTCTCTTTATCTTTCTGTTTCACCTGACCATCTAGCCTCATGCTGAGTTCTTCCCTGAGTTGCACAAGAGGATGAAAAAGTACCCCCCCCCCCCCCCCCCCCCCCCCCCCACCATCATCTTTAGCATGGTAGCTCATGTCTGTGAAAAAACAGCAGGTCTTGGTTCCAGACAGCTGGGTAACACCTTGCAGCCTGGCTTTGCTTGCATTATGACATCATCACACAGCTGATGGAAGCAACAGAGCAATGGTTTCTCACATGCACGAGCTTGGAACAGAAACGCCAGAGCAGGCCGACTGCTCTCTCTCCTCAGACAGACTGACTAACGTCGGAAGGGTCACACATGTAGGCCAAGCACAGAACTTACAGCAGCAAAGGAGGTATGGCAATGTGCAGAAAGGTGATCTGAAATACGAAAAACATTAGTTGCATGCTATTCCTGTTCTTGTGATTGCAATAGCTGTAGATACTGGAATCATACATTAGAGGTAGTGGAGATGATTGAGAGGAGACTCTGGCAAGTTACAGCCGGACCGTGAGTCAAGTGCAATCAATTGAAACAGACAGAGTGACAGAGAAACTGGCAGATAGGTAGACAGACAGACAGCGATAGAAATTACTTCAGTACTCCTGGGCGATTCGAGGAGGCACAATCAGCAAGGTGCTCGTCTTTAGCACAGGCTGAGCCTTACAGCCCTGGTTTGAAACTGGCCGTATCATCTGCCAACAATGACCAGGGGCCCAAACCAGCAGAACAAATTGGGTGTGTTCCACTGGGGATAGTGGTAGGTAGGTCAGCCAAGGAGTCCTCATCCCATCACTCTTAGGCACCTTGCAGATAATGATGACTCCTCTCACAAGTGTACAGCTGTGTACAACTGACTAATGTACAACTTGACTTGCCCTTGACTTGAGTCCATCATTTGAAGAAATAAATGAGAATCTGTATGAAGAAACAGCGGGCCAACAGAACAAACCACCCTAGTAAAGACGATACAGCGGGTGACGGCGGGAGAGGAGACTCACAGTGATGACCGCTTACCTGGACAGATAAAAATAACATGCGGAGGATAAGTGTGCGTTATTTCACAGTGAGATTACGGCGGATACAACTGACTTAGTGCCTCTGTTGCTTTTGTCTCTGCGGGATACAAAACTGTTGCCCGGACGGAAGAAGCTGGACCTCCTGTTTCGCATCAGTCAGAATGTATAAAGCCTAAAAATATAGGGGAGATACAAGGCGCATTTTCACGATGCTGTTACACTATCCATATGTTCATACGCCAATAAAATCCTTCATATCAATAAACAGTAACAGATCCATCATGCTGTCCCTAAAGCAGGAGTTTTTTTTTACTGTATGTGGGGGCTGGTCTGGGAACAAAGGCTTTTTTCATATGCAGCCGGAAAGTCAGAGGGCTGACTGGAAAATCTGTGCACTTTTAACATACCCAAACCTAATCCTAGCCCATTACGCGGAAAAAATAATAATAATCCTGAAACTGATCTGAGGTCAGCCCTTGGGGCCAGAATCTATCTACACCAGTTTACGTAAGTCATCCTCCCTTGCCTTCACTGTACCCCCCACCCCCCCCTCCACCACCACCCCCTGACAGAGTGCACTTTGCATTCCTCTCAGAAGCACAGCAAACATCTTTTTCCCTACTCATACTGAGAGGAAATGCTTTATGGCACCGTGTCCCAGGGAGGCTGCGCTGCTTGTATGATCCGATTTTAATGCAGTGCATGAGATTCTCTCAGAGCAGCGGAATGGCGGCCGCTAAGCTGCAGCTAGGCTGTTTCCATGATTCACGTTTCATAGGTTATTTCACAGAAAAGTTCGAGCCTGGAGCCTGCAGGTTCCTCTCCACAGAGAGTGGAGGGGAGACGGGGAGCAGGGACTGCGAAATAATGATTGTGCCACTGTAAGCGATGTGTTGATATGAAGCAGGAATGCGGGGGTTAATCAATAACGCCCTGCACTGAGTTCTCCTCCACTCCATAAAGAAACTTCACAGCCAAACTGTCTAATGATGTCTCCGGTGGATTCTCGCCAAACTGGCACTGAATCGATGCTTATCTCTCCGCGCCGTGCTCAGGACCATTGGAGCGCTTGCACGCCTCGGCTTCGGCTTCAGATCGCAAAGGGATTCCCATTGAAGCAATTAAGCCACGCCACCTAAATTACCATCGCTGGTGCGTTCTGACTGAAAATGGCATGCTGCTTCATGTATGAACACCTGTATTTATGTATTTACTCTTACCGGTGCATTATCAAATTCATGAAAGTTTTTCCCAGTAATTATGGTAGAGGCATTCTTTCCCTGAAGAGACAGAGCATAATGTCAATACACTAAATTGGTGTCCTCTCAGCCTGGAATGGGGGGGGGGGTGGCTGCAATCCTAATGCATGTCTTCTCTGCATAGGCGCACTGCAGTGCTACCCTGTCAGAGAGTGTTTATTCTGTCACTGTTATTAATGAAAGGAGAGCTGCAGGTCCCCCGGGGTTGTCCCGGGGTTCCACAAATCCCCAATATTGCTGCAGTTACTCATTTGCTCTTGATTTGCATGCTGATCCCCATGCTTGGCATTGCTGGAGCCCTGGGAGGTGCACTGGCTGGAGGTATGGGGGGGGGTTAAAGTTTTGAGATAATAAGCATCTGGTAATGATTCAGTGTGTTCAGTGGCCAATTGTACTAGGAGGTTGGGGGGGGGGTGCTGATGGACTATATATTCACAGGAATTAACGATCTGTGAAAATGGTGATCAGGTGTGCACAGAGGGTGTGAGCTAATTGACAGAATGATCCGGAACCGTACGACAATAATGTGACTCGTATCCTCTGTGGAAAAGGACCTTCAGTATAACACTGGGAAATTTTGTGTTGCTTTTTTTTTGATTGATTTAATAGCAATTAAAAAATCTTAATGTGTCTTGGCAGTTTAGTTTGAAATTGAATAGTACTTATACTAAGTGTGACTTTTTATGTACCTAACCTTTCTTTCACCAGCAAGTTCCCACTGAGAAAAATCTCTTTTGCGAGAGAGACCTGGATTGAATCTACGGGAAAATAACCAGTTACTTACTCAACAGCATGTCCCAGCATGTGTCACATGGTCACATGGCCTGCTCTTGTCCTAGTACCCACACAGTGTTGACACCTTCGCGGTTGGAGAGTTTGTCCTCTCCAGTCCCCTGTTTCCCAGCCTGCAGGCCCCCGCAAGCTCCAGGGACAGCTCCCTGGATCGTCTGGAGGGCAGTAGGAGTTTTGAGGGCGGAGAATCTAAATGAGACAAACAGGCTGATGGCTACAAAGGCACAAAAAAATTCAACTGACAGCCATTCTGTGCTTTGGGAACAGAGCAGGAAAGTGCTGAACGATGCCTTATCAGAGCGTTCAGATTCAGGCATAGTGGAACTGTAACACTGAGAATCGCCAGAGTTTTGTTGCTCTGGTTGCCTTTGCATTTTAATGCATTTTCAAGAGATTGTCTCGTCCCTGTAGATTTCGACGACGGCCAAAAAAAAAAAGGAAGTCCAGCATTCCGTCCCCACTTGGTATTCTGCACGTAGCATGCATCTTGTTAGGCATATTGTTGATCAAAAGCTGGAGAGAACCTAACACAGTAACCGTGGATACTGATCTTGCGCCATGGAGACGGCAAAACTGTTACATAATCTGACAATCCATTCCTGATTGAAGAGAGACAGTTCTTGCTACTGACAGTTTGGGTAAACATGACAAAGAAGAAGAAGAAGAAGAAAAACATACAAACCTGTACAGCTTCCTACAAAAGTTACCTTGACTTTCCTGTAAACTTTTTGAAACTTTGTGGAATCTATTTTGCAAAAACTAAACTACAATGGCAGTCGGGGGATGAGATTTATTATGGAAGCATCACAGAGAAGCTGGTCAACTCCCTGAAGGACAATTACAAAGGGAAACCTTCCTTATGGCCTTCTCCAGCAAGCCACCACTCAACAGAACTGGGCAAAGCATGGTGATTTTTAACTGAAGCTGCAGACCTTTTTTAATCCTTTCTCTTCTAGTTGCTGCAGTGAATAGTTGCATGATAATTCAATAAAAGCAACCCAGCAGATGAGAAAGTGCTGTTTCTGCACACTGTGTTTACCATATTACCAATAACAACACTTTCTTAACTAAATACGTTCATCAGCAGCGTTCTGTGAGCAGCAAAAGCATAAAAAAACATACATGTTTATGTATGTGGTTAAGCTTGTGTCTTTTTCAATGGGGAGCGCAAAGTTTATTTTGTTTGCATAAGTTATGTTATTCCTTCCTTGGCTTTTTTCACCCCGCTGAGATTTGCGAAGCGTGGAGGGGACTGAGTTTCCCCTGCCGTTTGAGCTCCTGTGCGGTACACCCAACAACACACAAGGGCCTTTCAGCCCCGCTGCACAAATGCCCCAGGTCTGTCTCCTGGGGATTAATTAAACTCTTATCACCAAAGGAAAGGAGTGACATCACAATCTCCACATAACTACAGTGAGCCCAATTACTTTCACTCTGTCCTGATGGGATTTCAGTCAGTCGCCAGTCTCCATTCCTTTCCAGGAAGGTCTGTGATCTTATTTAATTTTGCATAGGGTGATTGACAAAATTTAACAGACCATACATACAGTTTTGTTACTCATTGAATGCTGGGTAATGGTGCTTCTGGAAAACAGTCTTTAGTGATCAGTCATCACCGTTGCTGTCTGGTCTGTCAAAACACATGGATTCTGTGGAAGGGAGAAGCGTCTGGGATCATTTACACGTGTAAAGCACACAGATGGGGCTCAGTGTTACGGTAAAACAGGACACTGGATGGCGCAAACACGAGGAGCTCATGCCGACAGGGGAGAGGAAGGCACGCCAGAGTTTCAAAGAATGCTGTATTTATACAGCGCCTTTACATGTCTGTAAATAAACCAACCATGAACTTCCCCAGGGCAGGGCAATAAATATGACTACTGACCCCTCTGCTAACATAAGCAATTAGGCTGACAGCTTCAGGGTCAAACTCTGAACCCACATCCGTATCTGTCTCATTCTGAAAATTATTTTTCATTTGTTTCAACAAACCAAGCCATGGAGATCGTCAAAGGGGACCTGCAAGTTGCCCCGTTTTAATGAAACTCTTACATCCTACCTAACTGGCTATCAGTGGGAAGCGCATGCTTTTTTTCAAAGATGAAAAAAAAACAGGACTCTGGGTGGTGTAAGTGGGAATGTGGGGTGTTCAAACAGGTTGCTCCTTTTGAGTCAGGCTTTCATTTCCTGTTCAGTGCACTGAGCTTGTCATAAAATGTGAAAGCAAAGGAAAAAGAAAAAAATAGTTACCAAAAAAAAAAACTGCTGAACAAAAATAAAGCAATGGACTTCTAGCATGAGACGTTGCCAGAGATTATATGTAGTTTTCAGAGGACCAATGAACAGGGCATAAAATAGATCTGGTCTTTATTTGTTTTGTTTGTTTTCAGAGATGGCCTATCATTGTCCCATGATGCAAAAGTCAGAAAGAGACCTCTCTACTCCATTCTGAATGCCTTTCAACTGTGTTATTGACTAAGAAGTCCTCTTAAAGCGAATTTTCGTTCTAAAGTCAGATTACAAGCAGTCCAGAAACTCACCATCCCATGAATGTAAATGATTGGTCAAGAGAGGACTGTGCATCAGGTTTTGGGGGGTGGCGGTCTGCTCCGATTCCCCGACTTTGGATTTGCCCTCGGACTGCTTCTCTGTGTTTTGAACCCTGCCTGACTCTGGTCTTACGAACTGCCTGCTGTTTTCAATAAACGCCCGGAACCTGAAAATTGCGTGGTCCGCATTTGTGTCCCAGTCACCCCCGTGACACCTTCCCTCATCTTCCCTTTCATGAAATCATTATGAGTGGGGAAAGGAGCTGCTTCGCACATGAGTCGCCTTCCGTGGAAAAGCACAAGCTTCTGGTCTTTTCTCTGCTGCAGGGCTTTGTCAGCGCCATGCAAATGACGCACAGCCTTGAGTCCAGGGATTGAGTCATGGGGGTTGGCTTTGAAAACCACCACCACTTCAGACATTCCTATTGTACGGGTCCAAATCACTGCTCAGAACGTTTCTCGCTAATGGCAGCATCAGGGGGATCATTTTACATTCAGACCACTCTGCAAGCACTTGACCAAGGACTTTCCAAACAGTAGTTTCATTACTTTTCATGATATCCTGACAGAAGGCATTAATCAAGAGGCCAGGTGCTCTAAACCCATATGAGAGGGGCATGGATTTCAAATACACAACCAGTCACAAACCATTCCTCACACAGTACTAACTTAATAAACCATGAATGACGAAGATTTCGCCATGTGCTTGATAGTGCACTGATCACACTCATGTTGATAGGCTAGGTTGTGGTCACGACATTCATAACGTGGTATTGAGCAGGTGCTCACAGCGTTGGGTAAAGACAAACACTGCCTCCACGAGCTGTATCTTTGAATGGGCTCTCTTTAATTAGACACGACTCTAAACCCAAAACTGGCAGAACAGGGAGGCAGTTCGGTTGTTCCTCTGATTAGGGAACGGCTTGAAGAGAAGTGCACAGCCTGTGCGTGTTTAGTCTACCGGACACTGAGAGCATTCTCCGAGCTGGCGATTCAAACAGGGCGAACAGGGGAACAGAGGCTCCTTTCGATGCCAGGGGAGTCACACTGCTCCGCGTGCTGAAAGGACCTCACTGCTGGGTCTGAAGGAGGGAGTCACTGAGGGGGATCCATCATGCCTGACTGCATGCTCTACTGCTGTGGGTCTGCTGGCCCCAAACAGAAGCTCTCCGCTGGGGTGGGTGAGTGCATATGGGACCAATTTCTGAGATAGTTCAGGCCAGGACCAGGGCCTTTATAGAGAGAGAAGTCCACCCGAAGGTCCACTTTTAAAACTCCAGAGAGAGAGGTAAGGGCCCAGGGTGCAAATTAGGAACAGATGTAAGGAACATGGGACCACAACCGAGGGGGGAGGGGAGCTGATTTAGGTGAGGATCACTGGAACAAACTCGAGCCACTGCCATCACCATGTCCCTGCAGTTATTGGCTATCACATGTGAAACACACCAATTGAACAGGGAAGATTCAATAAGGGGGGTCCAATTTTTAGAGTCAAGAGGTTCATTAGGAGGAGAAGTCTTCTCCAACCCACCCACAGCCTCTCGGGGTCGGGGCAAGCTTAACCCCTGGCATTACTGCTGTAATCATTAAAACTGTTGGAAAAACATCTGACTTCAACGACGGAGGAGCGCATTTCTCCAAAGCAGAAAATTGGTCTTTTCCCACCCCTCTCATCATCTTCCAGAATCCCAGCTCTCTCCACAAAACAACATCACTTATCCCGCAGCTCCCCAACAATTATGGAAACGCTTTGATTAAAACGACATCTCTTTCCAGGTAATGTTATCCACATGTTGCCCTGGGTAAGGCTGTCTGTTCTGTTAAATAAATATATAACGGTAAGTGTCCATCACTTAGCAGTGTGTACCTGCAGACTGACGGTCACACTGAAAGCTGAGTTCAAACCGTGAACACCTCACCCCAAGATTAAAGATTGTGTGATTAAACACAAACTGGTGAGAGCTCAGAAATCCACCACAACACACCAAAGGAAATACAGACCAAACAAAGGCTCGCTGACGAACGGCTACCGTCTGTACAGCACATCTATTACCTCCATTCTTTAATGACTTCTGAAATGTTCACGCATCCCTGAAGGGCCCTGTGTCACTGCCAAGGCCCACACGGCCAAACATTGCTGCTTTGAAGGACTCCATATTAGTCTGCCGACCTCTGACCCCTGTCTCCCAGCATTCAACGGCACAGTGTCTCAGAGCGCTGATTAGTCATTAGGGGGTCAGAGTTGCTCCGTGCTACACAGTCATGAACAGGAATACGTTTGACTCGGCCGACCTCACACACACACACACACACACACATACACACACACGCAAAAAGAAACCGGCCTGTTTCCCACTGTTGCCATTCTAGGTGTGAAGAAAAATTCAAAGCAGGGGTAAAATCTCTTTCACAGCAACGGAAAGAGTTCTGAGTACCCCAAATCAGTCGGGGGCCCTCCTTGCTGTGGACGGACCAGGGACCCCGAGGCACAGTGCACCTTTGTGCACCCCCTGCCGCCCTGGCTCCCGGGTCACGGGGGGGGGCCACCTGAGGCACGCAGAGGTCACGGGTACGAACACGAGGTGAGATTTAGTGTCCCAGACTTCGCGTGTGTTTGTGAGGAGCGGTGCGCCGTGTTTCCTTTCCAGTGTATTTCAGCCATGCGTCATCCCCTCTGCACTCCTCTGACGGGAAGCCAGTCAGACCCCAGTATTTAAGCCACCGAGCACCAAAGGGGCATTTTCCTCCGGTACTAATGCATTTACATCATCAGCGTCTCCAACCGTCAGAACTCAATGGCAGGCAGGAGGTTAAAGAAGCAAAAAGATCAGAAAATAACAATGCTTCATGGAGACTATAAGAGGACATTTCACTGAAATCCACTGCAGGGGAGGCACACTTGAATTTTGAAACTGTGCTGCTATATTTTAAGTGTTGTTTGTGCCAAAGAAAATACTATGATATAATGTTACAGGATTTTAGTAAATGGTAATATTCAGAAGATATCATGGAAAAAGGTTCCACCAGAGCTGTTGAGCTTAAATTATATTCCACCCTTCTGGGTGGATCCCTGAGGACAAGCATAGTGTCTAATGTCTTTTCAGTGGCTTTCAAGCAAGAAAAAAACCCTTCAGTTCTCAAAAAAAAAACGATGACGACTTGTGATCAGATGCTTGATAAATCATAAGGTTTATGAAGAATAAAACTTTTTTTACGTTAGAACTTTTTGTCCTCACCTCAAAAAAATCTTCAGCCACAGATCCATTCCTCAAACTGTCTAAAAATGGGAGAAATCAGCGTGATATTTTGTGACAGAAGCAATGAATGCTGCTAAACCGTGTGTGTGTGCCAAGCAGTGCGGTTTTACCATTAAAGCTCTGCAGAGGCTGTCTGGCGCTGAAGCACATCTCGGTAGTGCCTTTCGGGCAGTGTCTCAGCGGCTGAGAGCCCCACTGGCATTCATTATTGGAGTTCCCCAGCCCCCTAGACCCCGAAGCTCCAACCGGGCAATGCGTGTTACCGCAGGGCTTGGCCCAGCGGGTCAGTCCCCTAAAGAGCTGGTTCCCAAACTGTATGTCAGGACCCACTGGTGTAGCGACAGAGGGGCAGAGGTGGGCCTCGAGATGAATGTGGAAAACTATATATTACACCCCCCTCCTTACACACTTATTCAATTCCCCACAAGCAGCTACATCAACACACATTCAACAAAATACTTTTAGACTCAATGATGGACTACAGGTTATAGGCTATGTTCTCATGTGGGGTGCGTTGCAGGAATCATATTCACTCATTAAGTGGGTCCTAGGCCTGGAAAATTCAGGAAGAACCCCTGCCCTGAAGCCACGAGACAGGAACGTGTTTTCCCGAAAACCGTCTGCCCAAATCCACGACCCCACTTAGTCATCCCCGTCCTGAAATCGCGGCTCCAGCTCACACAGTGCCCATTATAGCCCTGCAGCCCACAGTTGCGTAACAGAGGGCAGCTGCTCGGATCCTGGCACTCCAGTTAAACAGCCACCTCCGCACGCCGCTGCATTTCAGTAATGCCTCCTATTATCATTCCTGCTGCAAAAGGCCCACCTCACAAACCACAAAGCAAAGCCAGGTGCAGCGGCGGTTAGGATGCCTGTGTGAAACTGTATTATTTACGTGGTCCAAAACCGCAAGGAGAGACGGGAGCACAGGAAGCGTATAAATCGTGGGACGGTGTAGAAAAATCAGCCCTGAGCTTTAAACTCTCTGGACCTTGTAGTTTCATCATGAGGTCCATGTAGTTCTGTTTTGTTTGTTTTTGCCCATTTGCATTCCCACAATTAAAAAAATTAAATAAATAACATCCTCCATTTTGATTGTGCTTTGTTCTTAACATGGAGAGATGAACTTAAAGCCTTAAAGACAAACATAAGCCTTAAGCAAACTTTTTTTTTTTCACACAACATCGAGAGTTTGGCAATCTTGTGTGAGAGGAAAAAAAAAATCAAAGCTACAGAGCAACGGATGAGGCTCTTCACAGCAAAACTGAACGGAGGCCAAAGTGCTTTGTGATGATTGGCTGCTGCGGGATTCACAGTAGCTGCCACTGTGAGTGTGAGAATGAAACAGCTGTGCTTGAAATCACCGGTTTGCTGCTGTTCTTCGCAGCGTAGCTCCCAGACCATCGATGAGCCGCACGTTTCTGTGAGTCTTTGAGCATTTAGCCGGAGAATCTTAAGAATGACCGAGAAGGGACTGGGTGGGTGGCTTCCCACTGGTGTGATTATCGTTGTGGGAATGACTCAGAGACTGGGCTGGTGGAAGAAGCTTACCTCAGCAGATCTGTGGTACTCCACGGTAGCCATCCTCTTACTCACCTTTCTCTCTCTCTCTCTCTCTCTCTCTCTCTCTCTCTCTGTTTTCCTTCTCTGTCCTCTCTCTCCTTCTCTTAACCAATTCCCTCTACCTGATGGGGGGAGGGAGAATTTGGGGAAATACTAAAAGTTAATCAATCTTCCAAATGCCCTGTTCTTGTGCACAAGAGACTAGAAAAATCTTTTCTTCACACATGAGCAGTAACCTTATAGATGCCACACCATTAACTACATGACAGGGGAGAGATTAGCTCCGGAATTTTCTTGATGTTTAATCTTGACTTTTGCGCACGCTTGTGTGACCCTGACAGAGGACCGGAGGACATTAACACCCAATACACCTGCAGGACTGAAACCGAAAGGGGCACACACACACCTAAGGCTGGAGTTCTGTAGGATGCAGAGGAGCAGCTGAAAGCCAGACAGTTCTCTGTTAAACACGATTCAGAGACATCAGGATCAGAGTGGGCCGAGCTGTTAGAGCGCTGACATCTGGTAGAGTCAGCTAAAAGCAGGACGCCCCAGATGCGTCATAAATCGATGTTTAATGCGCGAAATGACGAAACTCACGCCCCGTCTTACTTTATTGGTCTTTTTTGGAGTGTAGGAACCAAGCGTTTTTTTCCCCCTGCCAACTTTTGCAGATGTCGGGGTGAAACTCTTAATTCAGCCCTCGTGCTGCTCTGTGTCCGTAGCCCCCCAGTCTGCGAGAACACGAGCCCTCAAAAGAAAACAGGAGCCCCCGACAAGAAAAACAGGGCCCCTCTTCGCGGGCCCTCACACTTCACAGGAATTTTGCCCCTGGAGGGAAAACAAAGCATGGATGTCCAGGGGCCAACACGCAGGGGCCTGTTCCCCACCAAACCACAGAACCTTCAAAAACAGCAGAATGTTCCGATACTCCCAGGGTTCCAGAACGCTCAGAGAATAGATCTACTGTGCTACTGTACTTTACTGGGTGTTAACACGGGGCCACCACGTCATCATGCTGTACTAGATACTTGAGGGGTGAGACTATGAGGGGGGTCTGTGAAAGCTGGGAGCAGACACACTGTGCAGGGGGGGCTGAAACGTGTTTGTGGCTCTTGCTGTGAAATACTGTGTTGCTGCTCTCCCTCCCCGCAATCCTGCAAGCTATTAATTTAATGACATGGATCCGTCCTGTTTTCAATCAGTGGCACAGATTTGCAGCTGAAACAGAAAACCCGTCCGCCGTCTTTCCCTCACCCTGTGACGCACTCCACGCAGACAGACCAAGGTCAACCGTTCCGAGCCTCAGGAACACGTAGCGCGGGGCATCTGAGTCCGTCGTTTGCCCTGTGTTACCTTTCCGCAAATTAGAAGTGATCTGGTGAAATTTGGGGGCGAATGGGAGTTGAGGTCCCGTGACAGCAAAAGGCCGAGACCTTCCACGGTTTGAGTTACAGAGCAGAAAGGCCAGGTCTGTTTCATCTATCAGCGGCTAACAGCGCAACGCCCCACCATATTTAGTCTGGTCTCTGTCCTGTCACTCTCTCCTCAGGGGGCCGGAGGCCTGAAACAGGCCGCAGGTTGTGAGGGTGAAAAATCTCAGGATTTTTCCATTCACACATTTGGGTGGAAATTTTTTTTTTTGAAGACATGAATTGTATTTGTGTGTTACTCTAAAACTGAGGGACTGATGCCAACACAAGCATAGTAAGAATGTTATAGTTTCCAATCTGCGTGCCTTATTTATGCCTTTGAGCCTTCGGGGGACCATTGTACCTCAAATCAAAATTGAAAAAAAAAAATCTAAAACGGTGGCTTTCCCACAGGTCAGCAAGTACAGCATAGTAAATCTTACCTGATGTTGATCTTAGCAACAACATGACAAAGCAATCAAGCCAGCATTTTTGTGGTATTGTAATGTTGGATGTCCACTTTCTTAATTATTTTGTTTTCTCCGCTCCAGTTCTTTGTGTCTTGAGCAATCTACTGAAGCAACTTTCTCCCACCTTGCCTATTATGAGCAATTTCTTTACTCTGCCACAAAGACAGTGAGAGAAAGAGGGATATGGACATACAGTTATTTTGAAAGGGAAAGAGCGAAAGAAGGGAGACAGGTACAGACAGCTAGAAAGAGATGGAGAGAGAGAGAAAAATAGATACATAGACGCAGAGAGTCAAAAAAAGAGAAAATGAGAGAAATGAGAGAGGGGAACAGAGGAGACAGGGAGTCCCTAGGTTATCGCCACGTTACCTGTAAGCTCAGAAAAGACAGACATGTGTTCCATGGTGACTGGAACCCTTGTGCAGCCAGACAGCCAATGAGAGGCAGCTCCTCCTCTTCCTCTGTGTCTGTTTCTAATCTCAGACCAAATTGTTTTAAGTATTATGCCTAAAAGTACAAACAAGCTACAGACGCTGCCCTGTAAAGCCTGCCTGTTCGAACAATTTATTTTATTTTCATCCGTTTGTTATTAGTGTCACGCATTTCAAACTCCTCTACTTTAGGACAGTCTGTGGAGTTTAGATAACAGATTATTCAGTACCTGTTTGGGTAGACAGAAGAATCTTCTAAGAACCTGCCATGTCATAACATGATGTAAGAAGAAGCTGATGTTGCGTTGTTACAATGAGTATATACCCATATATCCATATAATGTGTATGCTGGAAAACTAATTATGAATATGAATTCCCTCTGTTAAGTCTCATCAGAGGAACTGTGCTTCCTGGAACTCAATCCCTCTGGTGCAGAACAACTAATCGCTGTTTAGCATTACGATAAATTGTGGTTTTCCTGTCTCGGAGAAATACTCTATAAAAGCCCCATTCATATATTGTAGATAAATTGTAGCAGCACATACCAGCCACCTTAAAGAGTTCTGTTTTAGCACATTTCAGGTTAACTTCAATAAATCACTTTGGAACACTACACTCATCTGGGACGAAGCCAGTCTCTGTTTGTCATATTCAATACCGCCAGTGGAAAAGTTTCAGAGGCAGCGGCTGAGTTTTCACCCAGGGTGAGCAGTAACCTGCTTTACAAAACAGGCTTCGAATGGTGGGGGAGGTTCTCATTCACAGTTTATTTTTCCCCCTGATTCAAAAGCACTTAGACATTTTAATCATGTGAGAAAAAACTACTACAAAAGCTCTATTTTCATGCTGGCTTGTTGTGTGGAAATATTTTTTTTTTCACTTAACACAGATATTTGCTTTCCCGCTTTGGAATGTGCTGTAATGTGGCTGGCAGACAAACAGCAGTCATACACTTACACCAATTACAATGGCAGTATTTTACAGCACAGTATTTACGTGTTGCTATGATCGTATAAACGGAGATTATACTGTACTGTACCACGTAATGTTTCACTGCAGCACAAATGTGTTTTACCACCTGTGACACATCTTCGACTCCACTTCCCTTTCCTAAGCTTGCGGTCGGGGCGTCTTTCTTGACCATGATGTCTGTCCCACGATTTCCCAAGGATGCCTCGGTCGTCGTGACGACTGAGAAATGAAAATAAAATGGAGGGGCAATTCCCTTGGTGGTTCTCAGAGCAGGATTTATAAATCTGACCTTCACCTGAGCCCCAAACACTCTGGGGGTCCACCTGAGTGGCAAGTTGAAAGCTAAGACCCTCTTAATAAGCATAGAAGTGTCCCCGAAACCATCCCGCCCCCCCAAATCCTCTCCAATTCCATTTCAAAGCCGTTTACCACTTCTCCACTTCAAAGACATCATAATTCACAAACTGTTTTTCTGTCGCTATGTTCACAGCTCTCTTTCCCTCCCTTTGTTTCCCTAAAATATAGGGTGACATGTGGTGACCCCTGCAACAAACTCTCTGTGATTGGTTCACCAGTCCATCACGGCCACCTGACCAATGGTGGATGGAGGAGTGCATCTACATTTTTTTAAACTGTGCTGTTCAGATATCAATGACTGGAACCAACATAAGATATCTTTCTGTTATAGTAGCCTGAAGGTTTTGAGATCCATGGCTTATTGGGTGAGACAGCATCACAACGATCCTAATCTCTCTGTACAGACTGCATGTTCCACATGTCTACACGTGTGGAGCTACATGCTCTGTGATTAGACACAGAAAAAAAGCTACAGGCAAAGCCCTTTGCTACAGTCTCAGACGTCCGGTTCATATTTTTTGACGGCACCATGTTGAGATTAAAGCAGGATGCTTTGTAGAGATCTGTGCAGGGGAAGACAGAGAGGCAGAGATGCTGACATTGATGCTGACAGGGGATGGGTGATCTTAAAGTCAAACCAGTGCGTTTCAGCTGTGTTTGCGGGACCTGCCTTTGCTCTGGTGACAACTACAAGCTGTCAGATTTAGCTCACAGTGAAAACAGCCGGCAATTGACACTGCCAGGTGTCTCCTGGAAATCCTTTGGTACTGCACTTGCATCTACATTTTGAGTCTTTGGGAAAATGTTGTGAAGTGACATCAAAATGAGAGTCATTATTCTCTTTGGGTAAGACATGGGGCATTACAACAGCGAGGCTGTCACAGAATAACAGCAGAAGAGCAGAGCATTCGGGTGCTGCAGTTATGTTCTCAGGGGAAAAGCACAGAGCCATACAAACTCAAGTGAAGCTAGTGGGCGTCGGATGTCTCCTGGATCACGATGCTTGACAGCATCATGAATGACTCGTGGGTGGTAATGGGCACAGCCTAACCTTCGTGTTTCCGGCTTCGCTACTCCCAAAAACCTAACCTCCGACCCCTGGGAATCTTCCCCTGGGATGGGCCATCGCCAGACCCATCATCCTTTCCAACTGCGACCCCACCAGCCACCACTGACACCCGTGAAGGTGCATCTACCCCGCCCGCCACCACCACCTGCCCAATAAGAATGCTATTCTCTGGAGACCCCATTTATGGTTCTCCTGTTGCTGGGGGTCACCCTTACAGGAAGTGTGGGCACTGTCCTGGAATTCAGGGAAATCCAGGAAGTGACCTCTGACCTTGACCCTGGGCTGACCTCTGGCCACCTGTCTTTTTAACAGCCTGTTTTTTTCCAGAGATCACACAAGGTGCTGATAAGATGTTCAGAGAAGAGCCGGATCTGGGAACACATTTGTGTGTAATAGGTATAACAGAAGGTAGCTGATGTAGCTGCTCTTCCATCATACTCATCCTTGGTAAATTACACACAGGGTCACTGTGGTAAGAAATGTTTTGCTGACCTGTGCACTGGAAAATGTGAAAGGATGGCTTCATGGTAAATTTCAGCTCTTTCTGTTATACTGTCTATACATCTACGTATGTCTCTGATTGAGAAAATGCTTTTTTCCATTACTCCACCGTTGTAAAGAATTGAAGGCGCAGACAATTTGAGTTAAACAAACCAAGCTTTCTCTGTGAAGAACACAGTCTGAAGTGTATGCAGACAGAGACAGCGGTTTCCCAAGTATTCCCCTCGTCTGGAATCCATTTGGCTTCCAGCGCTGGAATATGGTGAATATTGCTTCTCCTGGCTGACCCATCTCCTGAGCCCAGATCTCTGGCTCAGCAGAGCCAAAGTTTCAAAGCTTGAGTCACATGCCCTCCTGTGGTGATGCAAGGAATTGCAGCCTCTTTAATTCTCTGTAATGCATTACCAGGCTCCGGGAATCCACCCTAAAAATGAGAGACACTAGATGTTGAACGTAATGAATAATTAAAAATTGAATAACTCCATATGGTTCACTGGAAAGGATTTTTTTTTTTTTACAGCATGGAACACACTTACTCTGGCAGATCATTATTTGGGTCATTATTACTCTCAAAATACACAGAAAGATCAGGAATTTTAGAGAAATAGAGATAGCAGAGCTGCACCAGTGATATCTGCACATGTTCAAAGGAAGTCAAAGTCAGAAATTTCAGCATCATTGTGGAAGAGTGCACTGTAGCATGACTGACATTCATTTGACAGCTATCTGTAGGCTAGCGAGAGCAGCATTCTCACGGAAGACATTTAAAAGGTGTGGGGTGCACAGTCAGCTCTAAACTCAGACATGACATCACACACAGAATTTCCAGAAGACTGTAGCTGACATTTCTATATGGATTACGATGGCAAGATCTCCATCACTTGACATTTCAGGAGGCTTTTCAATCCGAGAGGCAGAGGAGGAATCATGCTGAGGCTTTTAGCCGATTTCTGCACAGATGTCTATCAGAGGGTAATATAAATAGACATCCATCGATAAAGACGCTTATGCAGAGGACAGAGATTACTCTACACTGCTTCTGCATTGAGAGAGTGAGACTGAACACGTGGCACTTAACACGTGTACCAAAAGATACACTTTACACATTACATTATTATCATTTAGCGGATGCTCTTATCCAGAGCAACTTACAATTTTATTATAATTACATAATATATACATATCTATATACAATATATTATAATTTATTTTATTTATACAGCTGGATATTTACTGAAGCAATAATTGGTTAAGTACCTTGACCAGGGGTGCAACAGCAGTGCCCCGGCAAGGAACCCAACCAGAAACCTTTTGGTTATGAGCCCTGTTCCTGACCACTACACCACACTGCTTCCCAGAATACAGACAGAGCCACACAAAGATGCACTCTGAAGCACTGCATTTAACATTGGCCAACATGCACAGCCAAAGAAAGAGACACAGCGACAGAGTCCGTCCTCCATCTGAAACCGCTGGAGATGCCACATATGGGGCTGGCTCACAGATATGCAGCATGCAGGCGGGTGTAGGCCTCTGGGCCTCGTTATGAATGGTCTGGGTGACCCTGCAGCGTGGGCCAATCAGAGCCGGGCACATGGGGCCCACGCAGCCTCTCGTGACAGCGCTGCTGTGGAATTCAATCAGAGGAGCTGATCCTTATTATGATGTGTGCCCAGGGCGGCGTGTGGCCCATAAAAAACACACTGTGGAGAGACTGCAGGAGGGAGGGGAGGGAGAGTGCGTGTGCGTCTGTGTTTGTGTGTGTGTGTGACAGTGCGTGCGTGTGTGTGTGTGTGTGTGTGTGTGTGTGTGTGTGTGGATGCATACACTATGTGTCAATGTGGGTGTGTGCGCGTGCGTGCGTGTGTGTGTGGATGCATATGTGTAAATGTGGGTGTGTGTGTGTGTGCATGTGTGTGTGTGTGTATGTTAAGGGTACCTTCCTTCCCTGGTGTGTGTGTCTCCTGCTACCCCTGGAGCAAAGTGGCACCACGACACCTTCACCAAGTGCTGTCTGGCACAGAGTCTGCATTTATGCAAAACTCCAGGGCTGCTATCCAGAGGAAAATGAGCCTAAGTTTACCTTCAAAATATAATTTTAACCATATAATCACACTCTATAATGAAGAATATGTCTTTTACATATATGTTTAGAGTATGCATACAGTTTACAGTATATATACAATGTACTGCATAACTCTGGAAAGGAAAGTGTTTTAGAATGAACATACAGCAACATTTTGGGCACACGCTATTTTGCGTATAGCGGTTCCACGCCTTTATGACAGCGCCATCCAGGCTAACTGTGAGCCCAGGTTTCATCTGGATGTCCGTGGGGAAAAGTGTGAGAGGACAGCCTTGTTTAGCACGATGTCTGCTCTTTCAGAGCGCCTGTGCGTGGAGTCTGAGGAAACGTACCAAGCCACAAGAATACAGGCTAATGGTGGGTCCTACAGTGCAGGAGACAGCCTGCTCGCTGCTGAAGCAGTACTGTGAAAGTGCGTGGGTCTAATTCAAACGGAGGGACAAACACCAAAAAGCACTTTAATCTGCATGCTGTCACCGGCCTTGCTGTGGAGATGTGGAAGGAATCAGGGGGCACGCTGTGACCGTAGCCCAAAAGGCCCCCCCCCCCCCCCCCCGCCCACTTCTTCTCCCACTCCCTAACAGAGGAAATCTGGCAGGCAGACAAGGAGAGCAGCTCTGGCCTGTAATCGAGCATGTGTGCCTGACTAATGCCGAGCACTGAGAAAGAGTGCACACACGCAGCGCACACAAGGACCACAGGCTGGGATCCGGGCCTGGAGCGGGGCGGGGAAGTGAGCTCAGCCCGGCAGAATGCGTCTGAACCGGATCCACATCAAAGCCTCTCTCCTGGGAATTAGCGGGGTGCTCTCACCCCCCGCTCTAACAGCGCAGTGGCACTGATGCCTGTGACAGAAAAAGCAGGCTGGTTTACAACACAACACTCTTTCTTTCCACTTTGTCAGCATTGAAAACATACACACATGTGCGCACAAACACACACACACACAGATACCTGTTCTTTCCCTTTGACCCACACCCAAATTAAAAAGGAGACGTTTTACAGAGAGGAAGCATACATTCATATATTCACAAACATCTCCAACGAGACAGACTAAGAAAAGGTTTGGTTAATTTATTATGATGTCTTATGGGATGATGTTTAAGAGACAGAAAACAGGAGGACCAGAGGACTACAAAACACACACAATGCCTCCTGTCTAGAGAAACCTTTGCAATTCCTTGTTTAACTAAATGCAAATGCTGCCAAATGCAGTATAACATCTCAGTCACATTTTATGATACCTTTCGTTCTGAGCTTTTTAGGTTGTAGGCCTAAGGGGACTGTCGGGATAATGTGAATATTACGTTTTATTTTACAGTTGAAAATCTATTCTATCTATTAATGTCTAGAGAGCCATGTTAGCTGCCCTTGATCACCGCAAGAACCTGACATCATTTTGTCATCATATATGATGCTTCTGACTTTGTGCCTGGATGGATGTTTTCCAGTACAGAAGAAAGTGAGAATGGGGGAGGTGAAAGCGAGCCAGAAGTGAAAGGTCACAGGAGCCTGTTGCGCTGGTGACAGTGAAGGGGCCTCAGAACTTCACACAGTGAGGCTCATTTTTGGAACAGCAGAGAAGACCCCAGAGAGCCCCAGGGCCATTCCAACGCTCCCCTCCAGCGCAACCCATGAGCGGTATAACAGGCACAGCCACTGTCACACAAAAATGCTGGTTGTTTTTACCGGCGTATCTCCTGCAGTGCACGCAAAGCAAGCCAGCTCCACTGCACCTCGCTTCACCGGGACTAACAACAACACTGCGACAGATGGGATACACACACACGCACACACACACACACACACACACACACACACACACACACACACACACACACACACACACAGACACACATTCACACACACACACAGACACACGCACACACACACACACACACAGACACACGCGCACACACACACACACACACACACGCACACAGACACACACACACTCACACACACACGCTCACACACACACAGACACACACATGCACGCACGCACATACATGCAGACACACACACACACACAGACACGTGCACACACACGAAAAACAATCTGACTGGTGAGCAGGCCAGCACGTCTTGTGACGTGATGCCTGACCTTGGTAAATAAATCAGCTCCTCTTACGCACCTGGGTGAGGGCCCAGCGTTTGCTTTTGTTGGCCACGGGGCTGCTGTGTGTACCGTTTCGGAGGAAACTGGAGAGCCAACCTCACCGTCATCCTGCCTGCTCCTGCGCTCACCTGGCAGGATACCAGGGTATCACATGAACAAAGACGCCACGGCAACCATCAGAGTGAGATCCCTGTAGGCAAGGACACCCCAGTAATCAAACACACAAAGTACAAGCAAAGTTTGGAGCAAAGTTTTAGATGTATCTGTGTGCAATTGACAAAGGGCGACCCAACCCATTCATTACTTCAAAATACTTACCATTCAAAGCAGTGACATGCCAAAAAAAATTACCCTTCAGAATGAGAGAAAGAGAAGTGTGCAAACATGTGCAAGCATGTATCTACATCCACAACGAGCAAATATTTATATTTAAATTGCTTGCACTTCTTGCACTTCATTTCATTCGCAGGTAAATGTAAATGCATTTCACCCCAAGACCTCTATTCCCCTCTCACTGCAGTGACCTTAGCATGGTCTGCTAATTTCCATGACCACCAATCTCACAGTATTGTGTTAGTGTCACCAAAACTGGGGAGAAGGAGCACTGCTGTTAGCTTGCAGAGAGGCCCATGGCTCTTTCACTCAGGTGAAATTCAACAAATACAGCAGCAGCCAAATGAACGAGTAAAAAGTGCTTGGAGGGCCAAATACACGCGGAAAACCCAGAAAATGCCCACCTTAAACACCTGATTAACTGGCCTTTTCCATAAGCATGTCATTCACACAGAGCCCCCAAGTTTAAACTATAAGGCTTTATGGTTTTGGATTTCCTTCCCACATAAACAGCTGCCTGGTGAAATGGCTGAACTCATTATTACTCTCTTTCTAGGGTGTAATCAGGGCGCCCTGGCACAGCGCACTGGCAGATCAGGCGAGCGCATCGCCGGTCTCAGGGGAAGGGTAGCAACCAGAGTTTCCCACAGAGAAGCCTGGCTGCTTATTCTTCAGAGCCAAGCACACCGGTCAATCGGCGGGAAAACGGGGGAAAATGAGCAAGAAAATGACTATTCTGTTTCAGAATAAATACCTCAAATAAGCAGCTCCGATGTCCAAAACAGTGAAGCGCATTAGCCTAAACTATAATCATAAAAAATAAGGATGCTGTAAAATGAATGAAACAAAGCTGCGAGTGGGCCGTATAAAACCTCTGTAATTGTGGATCGTTTGATGCGTGACGAGTTGGTCTCTTCCTCAGTGCTCTGATGATGGACTTTGTGAGAAGCCTTTTCTTCTTAACCCTTTACCTCCCGGCTGATCCTCTGGTCCTGCCTCCACGCTGAGCACCCTAATTACTCCACTTAGGGCTGTACTATGCCTGCAGGCACATCGCAGACCGACCTTACAGGAGGGGCCTGTCTGTCAAAGAACCATCAGAATAGCACCCAGCAATGATTCTCATTACATTCACTAGATTTTTAAGCTAATACTGAAATTAACCAGTTACCCACATTTATTAAATGTTACATTTATTATTACCACTTGATGTGTGAATGTAAATGTGTTGCAGTGTCTGTTTTAAACATACACATCACTCAACCATTACAAATGCATTTATGACAGGCACTGCAAAAGTCAGCTAATGCTTTTCCTGTATGACCGTAAAATCCTTTATGTGGGGTAAGTATCATCTGATATGGATATTCAAAAACAATTAATACCAATAACACAAAGAAAAAGACTCAGCTGATGTGAATAACACTAACGACTGGGATCTTAACATTAGTTGTTTATGTTCGTAAATGAGATCAATAAATGCAAATGACTGAAACAGAGGCCCCTTGTAAACAGAGCCTCACAGTGCAGTGTCTCAGTCTCTTTAAACAAACCCAAGCAGCTTTGCTAAGGATCATTTCCAGCCTATTGGCCCAAACACCTTTTAGGTCTGAGGTCATCTCTGTGAGTCTGCCTTCTGTTGATGTATGAAGGCCTCCCGCTGAAGTGAAGCGCCACAGAGATGTGTGGGAGAGTTATTACCAGAAGTGATGCATTCTGGGAAGGTAATTTATCTGTCTGTGCTTAACCCTCTCTCTGAGGTTCAAACAACTCATGCCACTTGCCAGGAGCCAACTGTGGTTTCTCTTGGTCCCGTCCCAACACCTGTGCTGAAGGCAGGAAACCACTGGGTCAGCCCGTCCCATAGGGGGCGATAAATCAAACAATTTTTGCTTCTATTTTTTATTCTTCTCCAGTACATTTTTTTCACCTTTTTCACATGGAAGGATTTATTGCCAATGTGTATTGCTTTGACAGCATCATTTCTCCTCACAATAAAAAAGGCTCCAGAGGTTTAACCCTGAGACTATTCTATCTTTTGGTCTGAAATTATCTGAAAAACACTGATATCTTATTATCACATTAAAATTGCTTATGAACCAAAGCAAAAGAAATGAGCAACGAGGTGGAAAATCATTTACACTAATTTGCAGAAGAAGCACATGCATCCGGATCCAGGAAGTCACACCTGTATCCCTCACCTTTGCCAGACTATCGCACCGGCGGGAAGTATGGTGCATTAATCTCCTGCCAAAGCAAAACTAATGTGCAGAAACTACTCTCATAAAGGCCTTTCAAACTTTCCTTGACAGAACAGCCGCTCAGCCATATAGAGCTGATTTGATATTTGCCTTGCGGGAAAATTATGATCCATAGCAGGCAATATTTCCCATTGTTTTATACGTATTCAATAAAAAGCACAGATTTATTTTCCATTCTGAGAGATTTAGTGCTGGAGTTTGCATTCAGATTGTGAAAGAGAGAGAGAGAAAGAGAGAGCAGCATGGGAAAGTTTGTCATCTGTGGAAGAAAAATAGTTGTTTTCATCAGCCGTATTGACTTTTTGTATGTTTGACAGGTCTGTCGGGGCTGCTTATTGGTGGTGTGCTGATCTGAATATTAAGAAGGACTGAACAGAGGGCACTGTCCCTTGGGGCAGTTAGCTTGCCTTATTGACATCTAGTGGCAAAACAAGGTACTGCAGTTACTCTGGAGGAGCTGCTCAGTTAGTGAGTGAGTGAGTGAGTGACAGGCACTACTATTTGTATGCTGTTTCCTCAAGTCACAGACCAGAAAAACCCATAAAGCTATTTCCATTAGATGTCAGAGTCAAACATAATCATTCTGACGGAGATATTTCTCTATTCACTCTCACACCCATGCACACAACACAATGTGGATGTCGCACCGTAATTCACCTCTACACAACAGATTATTTTCATCTAGGAATGATAGGAATTGACTTTATTGAACCAATCACAACACATTCCTCTCAATATAACTAAGATATGATTGGCTGAGGTCAGTCATTGTCATTGGTAACACGTGATGGCTCCACCCATTTGGGAGCTCATGGAGCCTCACTCCCACATCACCGCTGTCACCTGCAGCAGTGTATTAACTGTGTGCAGTGAGTCACAGCCCAAGCTGCCCTGTGCCAGAATATTGCTTTAATACTCTCTAATGCTCCTGCTCTCTCACGCTGAGGAAATATCCCGAAGGGCAGGAGGTACTCATTTCTGAAGTCATGTCACTTACATCCTGGTGTCAGTTTTCCCACAGAAATTAATTGCTAGGTAAACCGATGGGTTATAAGCATCTTTCATGGCTTTACAATTCACCATTCTGATGACAAGTAGTGGGTCGGGTATTCTGATCCAAGCCAGTCAAACAGCTGTAAGTATACAATTAACTGTTCATTACATTTCAAAGCCAATACCTGATTGGATGTAACAGTCTGAGTTGTCTCGCTGTCTGAGAAATGAAACCCACAGGATTTAAAATACAGCTCCAAACCAAAACTGCATCATCAAGATCAGGCAGAACAGGTCAGCACAATGTCCTCTTTCACTTGAGCGCCATGAACCATGTGCCTTCCCTTCCCCCTTATAACACTCAGAAAATCCACTAACATGCACACAAACACGCACACACTTTCTCTCTCTCTCTCTCTCACACACACACACACACACCACACACACAGGCTTGTCGGCCTGCTCAGTGTGTCGAATACAGGGCCTATCTACCCTGAGGGGGAAATCACTGCCAGAGAGCCAGACGCTTTACCGTGGAAATCCAACTCAAGCCCCTTTGATAAGAGAGCTATCTGCACAGCCAAGTTACTGGAATCCATCAATTACTTGCAACTGCTACAACTGTAGAGTGATTACTGATTCAGTTTGACTAAGGCATTACAAACCCACAACCAGTTTTCCTGCACGATATCATATAAATATAACTGCATAAAATCAGCGAAGAGTTCTTCTGCTCATTTTCTCATTTTCAGACAACGCTGATCAAACTGTGGTCAACAGTCATCCCCAACATGCAACCGGTTGCACAAACCTACGTCTCATTAGATTTCAACATGAACTTCGGCGTCAAAGCCGAAAGGTTCAGACCCGGTTTTACAATATGGCACTTGTGGTGGAGTAACCGCACCATCGTCTCTCTCTTACAGGTCAGAGGTAAATGCTTCTCGGGCCTCGATCTCCGTCCACAATATTCAGGCGCGTGTCGCTGGCCGTTCCGGAGAAACTTTACAGCGCAAGCTGCAACTGTGGAGCGATCGAAACGTCAAAGGAAACCTCATCCAGTTTCTGAAACTGAACGGGTCCATCTGTCTATTAACATTACACAATCGGTTTTCCTGGAAAGTAGAACGGGGGTAGAAAATTTCTGAAAGGCCACGTCCCTCGAGGCAGAACTGGTGAAGGACTGATTAAAAAAGACAGTCATGTTCATACCATACTCGAAACGTATTTGCATTGTCAGTGGCGGTCGCTAGCAGCAATTTCTCTGTTTTTTTATTATATTATTATTATTATTATTATTGTTATTATCCTGTATCAGGAAAATTGTATGCTGACGCACAGTCACTTTCAGTACAGACGACACTACCTGGTTGTCTTTTTTATACCGATGGGATAGGAAATATGAGGTACATCCAGGAGGGCTCTAGCATAACTAGAGAATATTTCAAACAGATGTTTGGCAGCGGTACCTCCGGATAGACCCTTCTTTGTGTGCGCTACTGTAGCCCGCTGTATATAGTGAGGCTGTGGGTACACGGGGTGGCAGCAGTGTAGAGCACTCATTAATCTTAGGGCATTTGGGGTGAAAATGACAAGGGAGCCTATTGTGTAGTGACAGAAGAGAGGTTCGCGACGAGTCCCATCCATCAGCGATTACGCATGCACACAGACTTACTCCGGCGAGGACAGAGACGCGCCCCCCAGCGCAGGATCAACCCGTCGCTCGCTCGGATGAGTTCTGTGAAAGACATATCCGCAGAGAAGAGAAAGCCCTTTGTACAACGTCTTTCCATTTCTTTTTAGCAACGTGTATTTTTTTTCTGAGGGCGTGTGTAAGTGTGCGTGAGAAGACTGGGGTGTAAAAACAGTCACATACCCCTGTCTGTCGACGCAAAGAACAAATGGGAGAGGCACATATGGAATTGCAAATTATTTTGTGTTTTTCGTCATCAATAATCTAGCGACTGTCAGGTAAAAAGCTCCTCTGGCCAATTCCCTTGAACACTAATGCTATTAAACGCATCCAGGTGCTATTTCAATATTGTCCACAGACTCCTACGTTTAGACAGTGCACAACCTCGCACTGACACCATGTGGACAATCTGAGTATTGCACAGAGCAGAAGTCATAGGGCAGAGTTTCTCAATCCTACTCCTGGAGCCCCCCTGTCCTGCATATCTTCTATCTATCTTTGCTCCAAACACACCTGATTGAAATGAGTAAACATGCTCTTGATTAAATTAGGTGTGTTCAGCTAATCAAAAGTGCCACTGATGAGTTCAGTCAGGTAGGTAGAAACCGTGATGGAAGATGGAAACCGTGCGGAGCAGGGGGGGCCCAGGAGCAGGATTGAGAATCAGTGTTATAGGGTAACCTGAACACCGAAGCATACTAATCTATGGTAAGAAGAGTGAGTCAATGAGTCGATTTTGGTTCTGAAGGATTCTACAATGTTATTCCATCCATTTACAGTGTCAGCATGGAATTTGCATTCAACAAATTCCAGATTTGGGTCATTGCAATTTTTAAATTGAGATTGTATGGTGCTTAATCTCAATAAAATCCACACTGGATCTCCTTTCAGATAGAATGAGCACATTAATCTTAATCTTAATCTCTACGTCTTCGTAAATCACCTTTTTCAGAACTGGAGCTAGTCTTGATGCCCCTCCTTGTATTTCTAGAGCTTTTGTATCTTAGAGGCTGAGAATTTCACCTTTGTCTGAATGTTGACATTGGAGAGGAGAGATGCCACATTTAGCGACCAATAACTAGTGAATTTATAATGTAATCCCAGATTCTGATCAAAAGGTCTGGACCATTCCATTCTGTGGCCCAAAAGAAATATAGCCAACCACAAAAGGGTATTATTTCCTGTACTTGCAAATTCTAAGCATTTTTTCACCCACTTAAAAAAAAATTCTCAAACCCCAAAACCTTAAAGGCTATTGTGCAACCTATTATGTAAATGTTGGTTAAATATGTCCCATATTGAAGCAAGAGGCCAAATTTCTCAGTCAGATCGAATCCAAAGATGCCTCCACCAAACGCAGTAATTTGAAGTATCAGTTTTTACTGGATCCAGCCTGCTGATTAACTAAGAACTATGCTTGATGATTTATAACAATAATAATGTTTGCGCCACTTGAATTTCTCAGTTGGTTGTGTAGATATAACTACATAAAATGTTTAATGATGACAGCAAGCTGTTCAGTTTATGTAGGTTCATCATTTTGCCTATAGCCCAGAGTGCATCCAGCACTGTATCAGACTTGATCTTGAACAGTACAAGTGGTATCCATTTACACTGCTAGGCTATTCCAAGCATTAATAATTCTCTGTACTTTTTCTGGAGCTTTTGTGTCTGCCTCATATTGTGGTGCACAGAACTGGAAAAAATACTCCATATGTGATCTGATGTAGGCATTGTGTATAATTAACTTGACATCCTTTGATTTATACAATTATTGTGACTACATATCCCAGCATTCTATTGCCATCACAGGCAACGTTCTCCAGCAGCTCAGCCTGACTGGTACCCAGCTGTATTGAAATATTGGGCATCAGTGCTACTTGTCAACATGTTATATTTAAACATAAGAGCCAGAGCCCTGAAGCACTGAGCCTCTCTAGGCCGTGCAGGTGACTGCTCTGACCAGCCTCCTTGGGTCTGGTCTTCATTACCTCTGTCACTAAATCATTAAAAACTCCACACAATTCTCCTCAAATCAGCTGATGTTGTGCACAGACGTCTGTGCAAATGATTTTAAAATATTCACAAAGGTGTGATTGGCACAGAAGTTTGCTGTTTAACACTGGAGACACAAAAGAAAAAGAAAAAAAGTAATGTAGGTTCATTTACTAGTAACAATCATATTTATTGAAATACAAAGTTGACACAAGCATTAATAGAATTCAAAGCTGACAACAAGCCCCCTTTTGAACAATCCTTACACCCCTGTCCTGGTACCTAACTGAACAATGCATAGGCTGCCTGTTTTTTTACCATTAGATAAGATACTGCTTATTACATTCAGACGTAAAGTTTTTAAAGTACTGCAATGTTAGAAATTATACATTCAGACAAAATAAGTAACAAAACAGAGCACAGTAAATCGAAAACTAAGTCACTGAAAGCTATCAGAGTAAAATATAAGTTTGGCAAAACAGAACCAACCTCTATCCTCTCTTCTCCCACAGTCACAGTTTAGAAGATAACTTGTTTAATTACATAAAGAAACAGAACTTTTCAACAGGGAACAGTTCTACACGTGTACCTGAATATTGCGGTTGGGAATGACAGGTTTCAAAAAGTGCATGTTATTGTAAATAATTAGTGTCATTAGTTTTTTTTGTGCGCAATACTTAGTCCTGCCAAGTTGTGCTACCATTCAGGAAATGAAAAAGCTGCATGCGTTCACTTCCAAACTGTAGAGCAGCTGAACATCTCTTGACCACTGAAAGCTGGTTCTCAGAAACAAAAAGAGAAACGCAGTCAACTCAGTAGCAATGAGCCATTTCAGAATCTAATTGAGGTATGGGGGTGGTAGTTTGGGAACTGGCAGAGCAGGTTTCATAAGTCCTGAACTTCTTGAGAACTATTTTTTGAAATCTTAAGTGTCATGTAAGAAACACCATCAAGAAACAAAAGTGCAACCTAAAGTGCAGCCATGCAACCTAAAAGTAGGATTTTATCACAAATTAATGCCCATTTCTTCAAATTGCAGATTTAAGCTCTCAATTCAACCCAATCAATCTCTTCAATACAAACGTTTCCCAACCTAAAGATAAGCAATTGCAAACACAGGAATACAGGTAGGAGCAACCGGCTATTACAGGTTGCTAAACCTTGAGCAAACCTTCTTTACCCACATTCAAAGCATTCAGTCTTAAACATGGAAAATGTTTGCTTTGAAAGTCTGCTTGTATCCCACAGCTAAATAAACATCTGTAGTGTAGAAAATATGAACAAAGAACACCTTCATAAAGAGACAATTTTCTGATACTAACACAATCACAAACATTATAATCACAAACTGATTTAAGCAGTGTAATTAATAAGGGAACATTCAGCTGACAGTCTGTGTTTCATGTCATGTTAATCAGGAAAGAAAAAGCTTATTAAAAGGTAAACAAGCCTGGATCTTGCATTGCAACTCTTAACAAAAGACATTTATACTTTTTTCATAGATTAGATTTTTAAAAAATCAGATAAGATAATGTTCACAAGGCAATCGTCGTATTCCTGTTACATACATCATAAAACGCAGACTGGAGCATGCAATACAAACAGCTAGTCCTTTTAAAAAAGTGCTTAGACTAGCTGGCAAATAGATTTGAGCCACAAAGACACGGAACTGCTACTCTCACTAACACATAGGAAATTTAAGTACATTTGCAAGTGCTAATAGCTAACGCTACTGATCAACAACATGCTATTACATGCAAATGTACTCAGGACTAGGAAATTCTTCCCTTGGGTTCACTTCACAGAGTGACAGAGAGGCATTCAGCCTTATCCAGCTACAGCACTTTGGACTTAACACTGAGCTCTAAATTTAAGCAGGTATTTTTATTTTTCAATGTTCTGCCACTAACTTTTAAAAGTGATTTTGTTATTCGACCAAAAGCACCTGCTTAACTTTTTCTCTCCAAGTTAATCATAAAGTGCCATGGCGGTCAGGTTAAAGGCCTCCCTTCATCTTCCACAGTATTTACAAAAAAAAAAAAACACACAACTTACAAGACACAGGTCATTTTGGCTGTCATTCAGGGCAACAGAATGAGCAGAAAGAAGGCCGTTTTCAACAGAGTAAAGCAGCCAAAATCCTCGCAGATTTGGCCATTCCTTCTGAGTAGGTGAGCAGTACAATGAACGCTTTGAGAAAAAACAATGAAAAAAAGAGAAATAAGCGAGAGAAAAGCGACACCGCCCACATGTCCTGCTCTCTCAGAAGGCCGCCATTCTGAGGGGAATCCGCTGCCCGAGCCCAATAAACCCAGGCCTGTTTTTAAACCAACAGATAATAGTACCAATATCAATAATTAATAGAATCTATCATAACTGAATAGACATAGGATTAATAATTATCAAATACAGTATTATACTGACAGCGTACGGCAATTGTGAAGTGTATATTACACATATGCATCTGCTTACGTTGAATCAAATAAGCAATACAGCACAATCGCCTTACAGTCACCCTCACATCAGTCCGCTTATAGGCTTCCATGTTATCAAAGGAAATGGAAATAAAATATTTTTTAGCTTTGCTAATAATCTGCTTTTTTTTCTCAGAAGCGAAACTTCTCGTGCACAGAGAGGTTTCGGTATCTGTCACGGCTGGTTTGAAAACGGGCTGGGTTTAAGCCAGTCATTCCCATAAAGCAGACACACTGGCCAGCAGGCAGAGAAAGTGCATTGAGGAAAAAAAATCCAAAATCTTCCTTTACATTCACAGTACCAGAATAATAAGCAGTATACAGTTTAATAATTGTATTAACTTAGTTTTACATCAAAATATAAAAAAAATTCGTAGGCCTAATCCTTTAATTGCCAATCCTCCTGAGCCTTTAATAAACCTTCTCTACCTGAAAGCAGTACTGCCGTAACTAAATCAAAGACCAATTCTGAACTGCAAAAGTTACACCACGAACAGTAAATGCTCCTAAAGGGACTTAATCTTTGAGAGGAAACTGCGTTTCGACGACGCGCCTTTTCAACATTTCACTGAAAAACAACGATGATCTGTCGCTAACTTGAGTGTATCTTCCACAGATCCAACATGCAGACTAATATCGCAAGGGGGGGCAGGGGGTGGGTGGGGGGGGGACCTACACGCCCAGAAACGAACAGACACCGCACGCACGAAAACACAGCTCTGGAGAATCCAAATACTGCACTTTGATCCATGGAATTCAAGCAATGTCCACCACTACAAACAATTACCAAAAAATAAAAACACAGGATTTGAGATGGGAGGTGCGCGCAGCCGGAAGGGAACGCAACGAGCCTTCCGAGTTTGCACACCCTCCGATGAACCCCAGGCCTCGCAAAAACAGCGGGTTAATCGCAAAAAAAGGGGAAATCAATGAGCATCATCATATTACAACTCCACGTCTGTCTATGCAAAGTCACTCAAAGTAAAGTTGGCACGCACAAATGACTAAGCGGAGAATGCAGGCGTATGTACAGGGGCCTGAGGCCTGAAAAACATTCAATGGCTCATGTAGCGTCGATTAAGGGTTGTTCCCATTACAATGGAGGCCAATACAGCTGCGGAAGGCAACAGCACACCGAGCTACGTTACAAGCACAGTCTGCCCCAATGACAGAGAGAAGAGGACATTTCCAACTGCGAAAACAGCGCTTTACAAGTCCCGAGAGAAGCTGTGCATGTCTGAATCTAGTGGCCTTGCCACTGAGCCTTCACACGAGGGAGAGAGGAAAGCTACCAGCTTTCACTAGAAGAGGCCAGGAATACTGAACATTACCAAACTGCGCAAATCAAAGCACATTGATACAGCCTGTACCTGTTCCATTGCTATATGCCAAAGTATACTCTGTTTCAGCAGTATAAGTCTCAGGTTAATACACAGCAACCAGCACAGCATCTTTTTTTGTTGTTTTTTTTTTTGTTTTTTTTAACAGCACTATATTGCCACCTGCTGGACACCTGAAGCAAAAGCAGCCACAGAAGCGTCATTACACACAGGGGCATGACGCATGGCACAAGCAGGGCGCAGTGAGGGGCCTTTCAGCGCACGCGTTTCGGCACCTCACAGACCTCCCGAGCGAAGCAACCCGAGCTGGCGGGGGGGACCGCGGGATCCCCCGTGGCACAGGGGGGGCGGGGGGGGTTAGCAAGCGGAGGCACTGCAGCTACAGGCCCGTCAGGTCGACGATGGCTTTGATGAAGATGGTGTCGTCGCGGATGTAGGAGTTCTTGGAGTCGAGCTTGGAGAGCGGGCAGAAGAGTGGGCAGCCGCTGGCGATGTTCATCTCGCTGACCGGCCGCTGGAAGGACGAGGACGTCACGTCGGGCCGGAAGGCGTCGATCACGTGCTCGCGGTTGTTCTGGTCCAGCAGCATCAGCGTCACCTGACCGTGAGAAGCAGAGGAGGGGGAAGCAGCGGCTTTAGGGCCTGCACAAACTCAGACGCATGGACTTCACAAACAAACATCCTGGTCTGTATTTCTCATTGTTCATAACAGAACAACGTTGTCTTGTTTCCAGGTAGAGAGCTGTGAAATAATCACAGACATTGTGGTTCTTTTTTAAATTTGCTTTTAATTTATTTGTGAAGTTAAATTTACACATTTATTCCAACTAAGACAAATGCTATAAAAATTCTGTACTTCTTGGTAACTCCCTTCCTTCACCGCGTAACAGCACATTTGTAACTCCTTGAACACGTCTAAGCATGTTTGTAACCTCTCTCATTGTCTTGTTTCTAGGTAAAGAGCTGTGAAAAAATCACAGAAATCCTTCAATGCTTTCTTTTTTTATTGAGCTTTTTTATTTTGTTTATTCTTTGTTACGTTAAATTTGCATCTTTATTGCAAGGAAGACTAATGCTATGAAACTTCTGCACTTGTTTGCAGCTTCTCTCCTTGGGCCCCTCCTGGCAACCTGTCCCGGGACTCACCTTCTGATTGAAGGGCCACTTGAGCAACGCATCACTATGTCCCCGCATCACCACGAAGAAGAGGGACAGGTGACTGCCACGCCCCGTCCCGTCTCCGTTCAGGTAGATGCGCAGACACATCTTGTAGCCGTATTTACTGGTGTAGAACGCTGTGGGGAAAAGAGGATGGAAAGTGTCTTTTTTATAGAGAAGAGTGTGAATAAGATGCTCTGCATATCTAAGGAGCAATCACCCTGATCGCATATAGTGACTGTGTGCAGCAGGCTAACAGGAGAACTAGAACCCTGCTCCACAATAAGATTAAAATCAATTTAGGCTTATTTTTAATTTCCGTCACTAACAATATAAATTCATTTAGTTCACATTTATGTATCATACACTATTAAAGGTTTTTGTTTTAATATTCACCAGTGTTTTTCAGTGTTTGTTCTTTTTGTACAGGTCTTTCACAGTTAACATGTGCAGTGACCTCATGAGCTTGGAAAGTTTTACAACATTGTGATGCAGGCACAGTTGCTGATTTTAAGCTAAATCCTTAGCCTTGCTTTAGCCACTGCTACTGAACCCATCAGAGCGGCAAAATTTTGACCCCTTAGAGGCACATGGCTGACATGTATATCTTTGCACTATGTCATTTGCACAGAACTTTGTGACAATCTCGACTGTCTAGAAATGCACTACAACAAATAAAATTTTATGGACTGACTGATTGGAAAATTTTCGACGCTGTGATGCAAACCAATGTAGCAGAAACTTTTCTGAACTGACTCGCGATTGGGGAATGTGGAATTTGCTTTCAGAAGCATGATCTAGATTGAAAGGTGTTGTTTTCGTGGTCAGCGCCCCCCTGTGAGAAAGCGTGAGCAGGCACCTCTGCTTAGAGCAGCACCACTCAATGCATGATGATCAAGCTACATGTCCAACAAGGGTAAACACAAAATTATATTTCCAAAACAGAATTATTCGCCAGCTTGAAGAACGTAATTTTCTGAGAAGGAAAACAACACTGATCTATTGAAATGCCCTGCAGGCAGGTGAGCCGGGCGCTAGGTGTTACCTGGAGAGAACATGGCCGGAGCGCGCCCGGCAATGGCGTCCTGTCTTTTCTTGGTGAAGTCGGAGATCCTCCAGATGAAGACCCCGTCGAAGGTGGCAGCGGACATCTCTCGCATCCTCCCCTCCATCTCCGCGATGGTCAGGTCCTTCAGGCCCACCGTCCTCTCCAGCTGCCGCACCTGAGGCAGGTACAACAGCAGGTACACGCTTAGGACAAACCTGAGGCAGGAACACGCTTAGGACAAATCTGAGGCAGGTACACCAGCAGGTACACGCTTAGGACAAACCTGAGGCAGGTACACCAGCAGGTACACGCTTAGGACAAACCTGAGGCAAGTACACACTGAGGACAAATCTAAGGCAGGTACACGAGCAAGTACACACTTAGGACAAATCTGAGACAGGTACACGAGCAGGTACACACTTAGGACAAACCTGAGGCAGGTACACAAGCAAGTACATGCTTACCACAAACCTGAGGCAGGTACACAAGCAGGTTCATGCTTACCACAAACCTGAGGCAGGTACACAAGCAGGTTCATGCTTACCACAAACCTGAGGCAGGTACACACTGAGGACAAACTTGAGGCAGGTACACACTTAGGATACACCTGAGACAGGTATACGAGCAGGTACCCACTTAGGACAAACCTGAAGAAAATATGCATATACCCTTGGGATAAACCTGAAGCAGGTATACATAGTTGCTTAGGACTAACCTGAAAGAAGCACTTACACAGACACTTGTATGATATACCAGAAGCAAGCAAACACACCCGTTTGGGATAAACCTAAAATGCACAGTGCAAAGTTTAAAGCATGCACACACACTTAGAACAGACATAAAGCACACAGACATGGTCAGCACTATTCATAAAGCTCGCACACACGCTTAGCACAGAGAGTAAAGTACACACGCAAGCTTAGCACAGAGCTTAAAGCAGGTGTGCACATCACGGATCAGCACCTTGTTGCTGAGGCTCTCGATCTTGTCCTGGTCCAGTCGGTGCTGCCGGTTGCTGGCGTCCAGCGTGGTGGCAGAGCGCTCCACCTCGCGGTTCAGCACGCACACAATGTTCTCGAAGGTGCCCACCTTCAGCTCCAAGTCCTGGCAGCGGCGGCTCAGCTCTGCCACCTAGAGGGAAGAGGCAAAAATGCACAAGATGTGCGAATTTCACACCCTAAACTGCCAAGGCACAGAGAAACGGCAGCCCCATCAATCTTTAACCAAGCATACCACGGCAGGAATGGAATTTTACTGTAGGAAAGAATGAATTTCAGAATCACAAGAACTGCGATTACACCGAGTCGAGTGATTCCGGTGAATCTTTTACTTTTTCCCTTAAAGGAACAGGAATCACGAGGGATGAATCTGGGACCGGATGCTGAGGCTCAAACTAATGAGAATCAAACTGAGCTCTCTACACTGGTGGGCTACAGCCATCTGTCACCATTTAGAAAAAAATATATAGATTTTACACTATTGACTGTGATCTTTATTGCAATGAGGCGGTATTTACACCCTCAAATGTGCGAGCTGGCTAGAGTTCCTGGTATTCCAAAGCTGATGCCCTGCCAATGTTACCAGTCAAACGCAGCCGTCCTACAGAACAGCACAAAGGATTTCTTTCAGTTCTGCACAAGAGGACACGGCTTTCAACAACATATATGTGAAATGTGTCAGAACACATTTCCGGGTTCTTCTTGTCCCCACCACATATCAGCTCAGGTCTCAATCATTATTTTAATGGGCACCTTAAATGTGTGACTGAATTTAAAACGTAAAATAAGCAGGCAATCGCTCTGACCAACCTTGGTCTTCTCGCTGTGAAGCTGCAGCTCCAGGGCCGCGCCCACCGCGCTGGGCAGCACAGGGGTGAAGGAGGTGGGCAGAGGGACGGGGATGGGGACGGGGACAGGGGCGGGGCCAGGGGCGGGGCCGGAGGCTCCCTGCGCGGGAGGCGTCTGCATGCTCAGCTGCCCCAGCTTCACCTCCAGCTCGCGCACAGACTGGTGCAGCTCATGCACCTTGTGGCTGGCCAGCTCCAGGCTCTGAGGCTGCAGGGCCTCCAAGTTCACCTTGAGGCCCATGATGTAGTGCAGCAGCAGGTTCAGGTGCTCGTAGGAGCAGGCACGCTCGTGGTCATGGATCTTCTCCTTCTCCACCTCCGGGGGGGGGAAGGGGGGGGTGGGGGGGGGGGGGCGGGATGACACCAGGGTGAAGAGAAACAACCAGAAAAAAAAAAAAGATTAGCAAGATGTAAAAGGAAGGAATGATTCCACACCCATGTGTACCTTTCACAATCTCCAGGGAGTACAACAAATATTTTATTTTACCAAGGGTGTAGCGAAATACCATGAAATGATATATGGTGATACAAAAATGTAACAATATGAATCATTCAGCTGAAAAATGGTTGATGACATTAGCTGCTGTGTGTTCTCTCTAATTATGCTACTAATTTCTACAGATAACATCCAAAATGCGCTCTCTTCTATTTTAATTACACTGTCTCAACAGCAGAGGGCGCAGTAAACAAGTAAATTTGTTCAGTCTTGTTTAGCCATACCTCATGGCTTGCACTGGAGAGCAGTCTGAATGTGGACATCTGCTATTAAAAGCTGAGCTTTGTCATTTATTTTAGAAGGCTTCATAAGATGAGATTCCATAATTTACATTAAAAAAAAACATTTTGTTTACAATTCTCATAAATTGTTTTAAAAAATTTTTAAATTTAAAAAATACTTCAGGAATGAACAAGCAATCTTGTTCAGTCATAAACTGTTTCCTTTCAAATTTTATCCAAAATATGATGACAGTGTCGAACCATGACCTGAGTGTATCAAAACGTGCCTATTAACTGAAGAATACAAAATAAGATTGTGTGCTTTATTTGCATTTGATAGGAATGTGGAGATGCTAAAACACCGGTACATAAAGACAGATAATTTGCTTAAAAAATCAGAACTAATTCCACAATTCATTAATTCACAGTCTCCAGTGTATACAAAAAAAAGCTTCACTTGACCGCTTGTCTACATGCACATGCTCAGTCTGTGTGCCTGTTAACTATGGTTTAAATCTTTCTTCACCCTCATGGTGGCAGTAATGAGTAAAGGTTTGGGGAAAGGGGCTTCTGACAAATGGGTTGCAGGTTCATATCCTGACTGAGACAACGCTGATTCACCCAGCACCACAGGGGTTGAAGTTATGATACCCTGACAAACAGTATGATGATAAGAAAAGTCTACTTACCGACATATCACAGCCAACCACATGGAATCTGCATGGAGCCCTAAATTTACTACAGAACTTAATATGGTCTACATACTGCAAGGGAAAAAAGAGAGAAATCACCGTCTGAGCAGAAACGCCTGTCAGGCACACCTTCCAGCAAAACCCTTTGCACCTTTTAATGCTTCATTTAATTAATTCAGGAAGCCATCCATCAGTGCCTCTATACTTTGCCTCTATACTTTTTATGCAAATTTAATTTTTTGTGTTCCAAGGCAGCACTTCCAAAAGCTTTATTTTTGTTAAGCATGTAAGTAATCTGAATTTACTGAATAAATAATCTGAACAAATCTGTCCTCACCTTCTCTCTGGGAATTTTTTTCTTTGCACAGCCCTCACAAATCATGGGGTACTTAGGACAGATTTCATCATGAGCCTACAAAAAAGGCACTGCGTTAGTGTGGCGTACCCCAGCCAAAACTGGACAACCATCTTTATGCAATGTCTGAAGCAGTCACAGACTTCTGAGCATTCTGTATATCTGAACCAATAAGTACATGTATTAACAGAAAAGCAAACTGAAGAATGTTTAACAAACTGTTGTCTTATTGCCAATGGAATATAGCTCCACTAATATAACATGAAATGATTTTTCATGATGGGAATCCTATTTCAATATTTCTTGAAAAACTATATTCAAGGATCACTGACATGTGGTAAACATTTTAAACACTGAAAAATTGCCTATTTTAAATATAAAATATATATATATTATATATATTTTATATTTAAATATAAAATATATATAAAAAAATATAAAATATATAAATATATATATATATATGGAATCTTTAAAATGTACAGCTACAGGACAGGTTAAACACTGGTGTTCTACATTTTTATCACCATGACACAACATTCCCCTGCAGTGAACTGTGACTTACCTTTATGTTCTTAAAATGAAATGGTTCTTTGCAGTACTTGCAGTTGAGGGTTCTTTCGGGACATTCTCGCTCGTTGTGACGCTCCTGGTCGTTAAATCTTACCAGCTCTTTGCATGAGGGACAGGGGATGATCATGAACTCGCACTTTCCTTCGTGGTTCAGCTGCAGGAGACAAAGCAACAATCGATTCAAGTCCTTTCTGGACCTGACAACAGGTCTAAGGTCAGTCCATACACCCCAAGCCTGACCCCAGCCGATTAGTGTAAAGTTTTTATTCTGATCTAGGATCAGGTGATAAGTGTTTAAAGTGCATACATCAGAATAAACAGGAAGCAGAACATTTACAGATATGTGTCCTGTCTCTCCAAAATGCCTGGCATACTTGAGTTTAAGGGAACTTTCTTTGAGTGGATTACTATCAGTGGTTCACCAAATATTTTTCTTTTGACTCACAGACTTGTCTCTAAATATCTACTTGGAATTTGGGTTCAGTTTTCATTAGAGGTTAGCAGGGCATTTTAAAGGATAATATGGCACACTTAATGAGTCTGAACAGCGGAAGTACCAGCACTTAGAATGGCCAACCAAGGACTTTCCTTGCACTTAATTATATGCTAGGACCACCCGTACAACTGCACATCACATCTGAAACAAAGGTTTTTATAGTGAAAGATGAGAGAGGAACGATGCAGGGGCTTCCAGCGGGAGCAGACGTGCCCTACCTCGTACTCTTTAACAGTGCCTTTCCAGGTGCACCCTTCGTTGGGACAGATGGCAGCCAGAGCCTCCACCTCTCTGCGCGCCGCATTGTCAGGGAACGCCTGGAAAACACAGCGCGTGAGGAGCCCGCCTCTCCCGGGACTCTCACTCAGATCAGCTGCATTCCCCATGGCTTTTTACCAATGTCGGGACCACAGTGAATTTAAGGAGGTATGTCTGATTTACAGTGCTGAAACAGTGAAACTCCTGTAAAGTTGGGCTGTGCTGAAGATCGTGTGTTTTTGCAGGGACACACACTTGCAGATGCTCTTGCCAGCAAATACCAGTCACCAATGACTTTTGCTACTGTACCAGCCAGACAGCTTGTAATTTATTACTGTGCTTTATTAACAGTGCCAGTGTACTGACATTGGTAGAGAGTTTTGATTGTATGCGCATCGTTTAATCATAAAGATCAGAACTCAACACCAAGAAATGAATTCATTTCTACCACTCTGGGCCTCCTTGTCATTAGGCCAATGAAGAGACACAGACCATCAACGCGGATTCAGTTTTCCAGCTGCTACCAGCATGTTTGTGTGTGTGTGTGTGTGTGTGTGTGTGTATTTGAACAATTTACATAATACATTCCTTTCTGTTGTGCTTGTGTCATATGTTACTTTGTACCTTTACCACTTATTGGACAAGCCTATACACTGTCAAAGTATGGTCCAGTATGGCTCAAGTCATCTTAAACTTTTTCATGTAACAAGACAGTACCAAACAGACCATAATGTGCATCTGCAAAAATAACTACTTACACAGCCTTGTTTTAGAATAGATGTTGGCTCTTCAAATATGTCTTCCTTTATACAAGCAGCGCATTTCTGTGGGCCAGAACTAAGGGAGAGAGCATTAGGACTTTGTTATTGCAGAATCAACATCAATATGTAACTTCACATCAGTGAATCAGTGAATCAGTCTGTCTGTCCAGAGACAGAGTAAAAACAGTGGCAGTGAATCTAATCGAACAGTTTAGACTGGTATGAGTAACCAAAACAGATTACTCATACCAGTCTTGGAGACATGTCTTAACATGCCACACACAATTGCGAAATCATCCAGTGTCACCACTTCGGGCGACCTTTCATCTCCTCTTAATTCTAAAACTTGTTTAACCCACACGGAGTTGGCCGTGAACGACATATTTTTTTTTCATAATCGTCTAAAAACAAGTTCTATGAAATTCGTCAGGTTAAATAAGAAAATTTCGCATCACATTCAACCGACAACAAGAAGCTATTGGGCTTTAAGGATCCAATTGTACATACAGAAGCAACGTTCATGTTGAAATTTATTGACACTACGTGAATATTTGCGGCGTTTGTTTTTTTTGTTTTTTTGACATGATGAATGCAACGTAAATGCTGTTTGGGTAGACCACCCTACCCCCTACAAACGAAACCCTACATCAGCCTATCCACACATTTCACACACCGCTGAATCTGAGCGGCACCTACGCACCATTGACCCCTGAGAGCAAGCCGACAGACAGCTGTCAGCGGGTCAACACGTTTCTCGTTTCATTCACAGCCCAGTTAGCTGAATGACCCATTCACTTCCATCCTACATCACTGTAACAACGCAAATAGCAAGAATGTCCGCTTTTAGTTACTGTTAGGAACTTTCTTACTACATGAATTTCATAAGCTTGTTATTTACCTGACAGTTTTGTTAAAACAATATGAACAAAAACGGTGACCGCACTGAGCCTGAAAGGGTCTCCTCAAAATCTTCTGACAGCAGTTACACAGGTGCTTATCCTCAAGCTTATTGGCCAAAATTTTCTTCGGGAATCCGGGTTTGTTGCCTTCCAGTGACGATGGCGGCGACGGGTCCTGGGATGCCATTGTTCTTGGAACTCAATCGTGATCTGCGGGGAGCGACAGTAAATGTTCGGACGCAGGCGGCCGAATGCAGCTGACATCCATTCACCCGTGCTTTTGTTAAATGACAATTACTCACCCAGTTTACGCAACCAAAACATGAGGTCACAAGCGAACTGGTAAAGCCGTGAAGCATAATTTCACCATTAAAAAAACACCACCTAGCTGGTAGATCGGCCACCGTTTGGATAGCGTTGCGATCACAAGCCGGCCAGACATTGTTTCTCTTTTCAGCTTTCCAAGCAAGCAGAACAAACTGGCTTATTAATTAGTAATGGGCGACAAAATTAGCTTGTTAGCTAGCCAATGCTAGCTAACCAAAACACAGACTCGGCTGGGCAGCTTGCTTTCTGTATAGACTTTCTTCCCTTTCACTGAATTGTGGCAGCCAGACAGATGGTAACTTAGCTGACCAGCTTTCACTTTCTCATTTATATCCACGGCATCTTCTGACAGCTGAACCTTAAAACTAAGCTGGACTCAGTCAACCAGCTGATGCGACCTCTTATGTTGTGAATAAACCAGCCACGCCCCTTAACACTAACATGTGAGGTTATTGAAAATAAATGTCATTTCGATAACATGAAACTCACCCGGGCTGGAACGGCTTC
This sequence comes from Megalops cyprinoides, assembly GCF_013368585.1. Taxonomy (NCBI): domain Eukaryota; kingdom Metazoa; phylum Chordata; class Actinopteri; order Elopiformes; family Megalopidae; genus Megalops; species Megalops cyprinoides. Next base: position 3,855,604 of record NC_050586.1, read on the forward strand.
ATCTGTGCAGAAATAAATTAAGATGGATCTGTCCCTTTCGTCGGCTCCTAGTTTCGTTTCATACTCGCTGAATAACGGTAACGATACTGATACGCACCCGACGCCGGACTCCAGCTGATAACAAAACAGATATTAGCTTGCTCGCTAACTGGCTATACAGTGATGGCTAATTATCAACACCCCGCGCTTTTCTATCCATATTACAGGAATTCGGTGTATAGATACATTCACTAAAAAACAGCGGGCAGCTAACCAAAAAAAAAATTAAATTAAATAAAACGTTCTAGCCTCCTTGTAGTAGACAAAGACGGTTATTCCACAAGACAGCTGGCTGCCTAGTTCACGCTGGGATCGTATGTCTAACGTTTTTGGTCACTGGGGCAAACGGCTATTGCGAAACGAAAACGGAAAGTTCCGTTCTTGCGTGAATCGTAGATTTAGGGTATGAGCCATCAGAGGAAGAGGAGACAAGGAAGAATGTCCAGCTGGATTCAGCCGTCGGCCTGCTGCCTAAACCCCGCCTTTCGTCATGAATATTCCGCTCCGTCGGTTGTAGGCTGCGATTCACGGCGGTGCCGCTCAGGACAATTCTTCCCAACACCAGGAGATTACAGCGTCTCACTGGATGTACGTTACAGGCAGAGAGAGAATAGCACCGATAAGTTTTTTTTCCCCAAGACAGATCGAAGACCGTTAGAAATCAGACACGCGTTATCACAATACTTAGCAGATGTCCTTAAAGGGTATTTAAATCATAGTCCTTCTTGATGTATGGAGGGAATTTAGGGAAGGAAATATGTTCCAGGTAACAACACCGGCATCGCCCCCGCTTGCAGTTTAAACCTCCAACCTTTTTGGTACTTGTCTAGTGCTAGAAACATTACGCAACAGAGTGCAACCGGTATCCTCAAGATGAACGCAATAGTAGACGAGGAGACAAGTAGGCTAGCAGATTCATCCAGTAATCATATGATCTCTGCTGACACCGTTTCGACACTAATAGGACAGCATATATTTATGTGATTTATTATAAGGCGTGGATATCAAATAATCAAATATGTGACATATGCATAGATTTGCTTAAAAATTACTTTTCAGTCTCCCCCAAGCAGATCAATCATTTGTTTTATGGAAGATCGAAATGATACTTCATGTTCAAAACACGGTTTAACACACGCTGATGTGATAAAATATCCGTTGTATAAAAAGTTGTATGTTTTCTGACACATTTATACGTGTACTCAGTTGCCAGATTCTCCTCTCCAGAGCTCCTACAAACGTGCATTTAAGAAGGCCATACGAATAACTGCACACAGAAAACATCATCGGATTTGGAAAAAGAGACACAGTATGAAACGAAGTGCTGCAGCAACCAGTGTCATAACTGGAACAGACTGAATACAGTACCACAATAAAACGTTTATAACATACGTAAAGGGTTAGTGTACAACTCTGATTTGATAACGCGGTTGATAATTTGTTGGCCGTTGGAGGTGTAACGGAGCGATCAGGGTAAAACAGATTATGTCAACACATGCAAGGGTGTGGAAAGCATGTGAGATTGATCTTATGACATATGGCGTAAAGGTCATGTCTTAACGTCTTGATTGGCTCTGCCGCAGCCATGACGGGGAAAAAGAAAGAAAAGGATGGTTCTATTCATAAAAAGTAACAGTCAGTATATATGCTACTGGCCATATTCAACTGCATGTAATCATTTTATCTTTGATAAAACTTGTGATGAGATATCCTTAAATATCGTGTAGGTCAGTTTCTGAATGCTTAGTTTTATGCAAATAAAACAGTCGTTTGTAAGTAAAGATTTTTTTTCTTGGAATGTCACATGCATGTTAGAGTCACTGCAGTACACTCTGAAAACCCCCACACACACTCACTCGCGCACGCGCGCGCGCACACACACACACACACACGCACACACGCTAGGAATGGTAAGATTCACCGATTCGCATCGGTGCACCGGCATAAAAATTCACGATGCGATTGCCCCGATTAAAAAAGTGTGCGCCGGATACAGTTTGGGATGAACTCGGGATGCATCGTTTCAAACATCTTTGCATCGGTAAAATCCGATTTATTCAAATATAATTATTAGTAAAGGCCCTATGCCTTTATTATTTAGAAATGTGACCAATAATTTTATATTTAGATTCATTCCTCCTCTCTAAACTGTTTCTCAAGCGCGCTCTCTCATCTCCACTGCTGTCGGTGGCCAATTCTCAAGTCTCTCGGCCAAGTCTCGGGAGAGTCACAGATTATCATGGAGGAGGAAGAGAGAAACAAATATGTGAAGTAAAAATGACACTTTTTAAAAGTTAATTTATGATTTGCTGTCTGCTTACGAAGAACCAAAGAAATGAAATCAAACTATCTGTACCATATTGAATTGCATAGCATCATATTCTTTTGCATCACATCGTATCACGTTGAATCGCATTGTGTTGAATCAATGATGTCGAATCGCACTGCATCCCAGTAGGGGTGAATCGTCGTATCGCATTAGTAGCCTAGTTGCTTCATATGTATTTTTAATGTATCGAGATGTGTATCGCATCGGCCTCTGTGATGGAGATGCACATCCCTAACACACACACACACATATGCAGTTGAAACAGACACTGCACATTGCATTGTTGTTAAGTGATACAGTGGTTAAATGTCACTAGATCAGCCAAATGGCAGTATTTTCCAAAATGTAGTTAAAATAAGCTTTTTCAAACTGTAATTCAATTTCCGTCCATTTGTATTGCTGTAAATGAGAGACCAGTATCACAAGAAGAGCGTGTGCGACTGTATGGGATAACGGTGTGGATAGTGGTAAGGCGCAGGGCTTGTAACCAAAAGGTTGCTGGGTCGATTCCCCGCTGGGGGATTCCTGCTGCTCCCTTGGGCAAAGTACTTTATCCACAATTGCCTCAGTAAATACCCAGCTGTATAAATGGGTAACGTGAAAAATGTAACGTATGGAAGTCTAAACTGTTAAAATGACAACAATGTGATGTAATGACATCACCCTACCGCTAGAGGCGCCTTTGGAATAAAACAACTCAGCGTAATCGAGTCGTGCGGTAGAACAGCCTTCTCTTGATTGAAACGTCTCCCCCGAGGAGGAAGCAGAAAAAAATGGCTGCTGCAGAAGAATGATGCTCCGAATAAGTGTGAACAAGATGTAGAGGAGGTGATTTTCGGATCGTGTTGTTTTGTTGTTTTTTTTTACATGCTATGGAAACAGCTGTTACAAACGAAGCGGAAGAACACAGCCTTAAATGTAAGTGGCGAGCTTTCCTAGCTATCTTACCGGCTTAGCTACGTTGATACAGAAGCGAAATGTCAGATAGGCTAGCTAATGTTAGCCAGAAGTCAAAATATCCTGGATAGCTTAGCTTACTTTAGCTATCCAGCGGTAGTTGCATCTAGCAGACTGTACGGGGTAAGTCCGTTGTGGTAATGGCTAGCTACTGTTTTGATTACACATTGCAGTGTGTAAATAGTAGGAATGATACGATTCGATTCATGACTGATCGGAGTAGGGCACCAATAAAAAATATAGGAAGGCCAAACCAGCTAACCGGCCAGGCTATGACAGGTCAGCTCGCTTGCCAGCTGTTCCTGTCTGCAGGATGTCCTGGTGTTGCTGACAGGATTCTAGCAGAGTATAACCACTTAGACAATGTACCACAAAAGGCGTGTATAGTTATCTCTTTCTCATTTAGCTAGCACACCACATGTTGTTGTATTGGGATCGAGTATTTCAGCAGTTGTAGCCACATGCTTTGAAGTGGCTAACGTTGCAGTGGCTGGATAGTGGCTAATGGCAGCGTTGCTAGCTAGTGGTATGCAGGCATGCTAGCCGACAGTATCACATGAATACATTAAGCGGTCATGCCGATGCGTACATCTCTGTCCAAAGACGATGCCGGTGGAGCGGAGACGAGCTTGGATCACACAGCTAGCTGGTTAGTTTTAATGGTTTTTAGGTGGAGAGCTGATTCTGTGCAGCTAGTAAGCGAGTCAAGGAAAAAATGTCAATATATTCACCGGCTAACCAAAGCAATGCATTAATGTTGAATGATCAGACGGGTGATAAGTGTACTTAAAGTACCGGCTTGCAAGCTGGAGCTACATGATAGCATTACATGTAGCTGACATCCTATGTAATGGGGTAAGTTTAAAATGAGCTATGTGCTTGCTTTATGCCTTATTTAACGAACTGCGTTTTATGTTTTCTTGTAGGCGGCAGTTAAATGCATGCACTAACAGGATCAGAGAAGGGCTGATCTAGTCAAACAAAAACGCCTTTACTGAATGCGCTGCAAAATTGTTATTGAAGGTTGGAGTTTTATGTTCTTTCTTAAAACTACCATTAGGGAGTGCGACAGGAAATGGGACACTCATAGGTTGAGCACTGATTGTGTACCTTACTTACGCAGCCTTTTTTGAAGTAAACTCCGTGTTTTTTAAAGTGAGTATCACAAAATCACAGTATTAGGGTTAAGTTGTGCCTAGCTTGCCTGTGAGCAGCAAAACCCAATATGTTAGGCCTTTTAAGTGTGTAACGGCGTGTTTGTCTGTGTGTGTGTGTTTTTAATAAAGAGACAGACTGCCCTGCTTGGAGATTTATTTTCCACATAGAGAGAGTCTCACCGGTCTTCTTCAGGATGTTCTCGGCTCTAAAGAAGCTGGTCGGATCGGAACCGGGCCAGATGAGGGACAGAAACATCCCCGCTGGCCTGCAGTCCATGAACCAGAGCCTGCAGCGACGCTTCGCCAAGGGGGTCCAGTACAACAGTGAGTGCAGCAGAAAAATGCATTTATTCATGCGCTGTGCATAACCGCGTGGGCAGAAGCGGGCCGCGCCTGGCCCCGGTCCCAGACGGAGCTCTGAAAGCAGGCCCACACCTGTATCATGCAGAGCGAGGGCACACATTAGCCCTGACACTGCCGTGTAGAACCTGCCTTTGATGATCTATGCAAATGAGTAAATAAGGCCTGAAATCGGGCCTGGAGAGTTGCGCTCTGGCTGCCACGGAGTAATTACCATGAAAATGAGATGGCGAGCGCTAAATGCTACTCTAGACAAAAACTGCTTACTGCTGTCAAGTGCTGCAGTTGAGTGAATTAGATTTCTCAGTAATGACAAAAGCTGTAATTTTCTGTGATTGACTGGGCGCTGTGTGTATAGCCAATGGAGGGGTTGCACCTCAACTTGCACCGCACGGCCATCCAGGACGAAGACTGAGAAACAGTGATGTAAAAGCTGAAAAAGCAGGAATTTCAGACTGTCCTTGTTGGCCTTGTGGATTTCAGCATTGAGGACGGTGATACAGCTCAAGGTTGCAGGCTCAAGGGTGATTAAGGCCCCCTTGCCTTTGCAGTGAGTTTGACACACAGCCTTGAAACAAAGCAGGTGTTTGCCAGCAGAGCGTGCCGGCCTGTTTCTTATGTAAATGTCACATTGTGTTACTTTGTTAAACATTCTGTCAGCATTAGAATTCCACTGTTGGGTCTGTCATTAGAGGTGCTGCTACATTGGCTATTCTTTCACATTGTCACTTAGATGCCTGGTAAAATAAAATAATAATAAATAAAATAATAACAAGAGCAGATGAGTGTTCAGCAGTTGAGATCTGTGATGGAGAAACATCGCTACCATGGGAGTAGCTCAGTCAATCAGGGAGTCAAGTCAGTCAAGCGTTTGATCATTTGATCAGTGGGTCACTCAGTGAGTGAGGCTGTTGCCTCCGCCAGTCACATTCAGCACTGCGCTTTACCGTGGTGAGACGACCCTGTGTGATCAGTGAGAAATGTATCACTAATACCACGGTGTGTCCCCTGTGTTTGCCCCTCCCCTTTACCCCCTAGTGAAGATTGTGATTCGTGGGGACAGAAACACGGGTAAGAGCACACTCTGGCACCGCCTGCAGGGGAAGAAGTTCCTGGAGGAGTACATCCCCACCCAGGAGATCCAGGTCACCAGCATCCACTGGAACTACAAAAGTAAGATTCTGCACCAGTGGGACCAAATTTGAAACAGCGGAGTTGCATTGCATTGTGGGTAATGGTGTCTTCCACACTGCCTCTACTGTTACCCAACTGCCAGATTAACCTGCTTGGTGTGATTTCTGTCTTGTCGTTTGGTGACTTCTACCCAGCCAATGTGGGGATCTGTCAGATCAGATGCAGACCAGCCCACAGCTCTGTACCAGAATCGTTTGAGCTATGTGATTCTAGTATGTGTTCATTTCGGACCCTGCTAGTACCTCTTACTTCATTTAACAAAATTTGTTGATCATTTGTCTTAGACGTCACAATGTCTTGTCACGTCTTAATTACCCTAACTGATAAGTTAATTAAGCCCTGATCAGTTATTCTTGATTTGTGATCCTGCTGATAGTAGTTTATTCAGTTGCTAAGTAAATACACGTCTGTACATATGGAGCCCAGTTCTTTGAATTTTTTTGTTCGCGTGGACAAAAGAGTCTGAGAACTGGCAGCCTCCCACTCCACCAGCATGTACCCCGCAGTGTCTGCTTTGTCTGTGAGCCAGTAAAAACCATCTCCAGCGCCCACCCAGAGTCTATTTCTGCCCTAACTCATCGGGCAAAATACGCCCTGCTTACAGGCAGTCGAGTTCCTCAGCCTGGGGTTCGTGTGTTAAACAGTAGCAGAACAGGCCCTGCTCAGGGGACAGGACTGGACAACTACACCCCTTTACCCACTCCCTCTGCTGAGAGGCTGGGATTGCTCCACTGGCCGCCGTTACTGGATCTGTGGGTGTGCCTTTTCCCCACCTTGTGGTCAAATGAAGGTATTGTCATTACTGTGGGGGAGCACAACCGATTCTAGGGTTGTGTCGTCAGGGGGAAACAGATGTGATGCCCACCTACAAGAGCCTTCAGCCATTGTTAGGGATGGCTGGAAACCTGCCACGTCATGCCTGACTGCAGAGACCACAGCGGGGAGTTAGTCCTCCTCAGATGGCATGGGCTTATTCGGCGGTGACTCATTTTTTTTTTTGTTTGAAGACGGTTTCCAAACGCGGAGGATGCCTCTCGCTGGGCTATTGTCAGCAGCCGTCTCCGGCGTTCGGTCGTCGCTTGCTCTGAAGGCGGCCAGCAAACGCGTCACCATTTTCATCGGAGCGAATCTGCATAAGGAGCCGGCTGCCCCCACCGACCGCTCGCAATGAAAGGCATTACTCAGCCCGGATCCTTGGCTGCTCCCTCTGTGCTTGAGTTGTTCTTTGCCTCTTAAATTGTTCAAGCAGCGCTAATGTCACCGTGGAAAAGGGCTTTTCCCTTCCAGAATAATAAAAAAAATGAATAAGTTGGGTTTAATTTAAATCTCTGCATTGTCGCTCTTGCTTCCGTTGCCTGATTAGCCCATGCAGACAGCTCCTGGGAGATGAGTGGATGTATAAAGGCACTTTCTTTAATGAGAAGCTCTGCAGTGTCCGTGCTTGCAGACAGACTCTCCCCTGCTCGGATAATTCATGTGCCAATGCCACCGCCGCAGTGCGAGGAAGCAGTGGTACTCATACGTCAGCCTGTTTATGTACGCGGACCTAATTATTTTTCATTTTGTGGACACATCTGTGTTGTACTTTGTTGACCTCTCTGTGTAATCAAAAATAAACCCTGTTACATTCTTCTGTGTCACATTCCCTCACAATACACTATACACGGCAGAGCTGGCAGCGCAATAAGGTAAATATCTCCTTAACCAGTGAAGGCCGGTAGGGTAGACCATTAGTACAGATAGAGAGATGAATAGATGACAGGTAGGTCATAGATGAATAAATAGGTTTTTGTAGAGTACTTAATAGTTGTTGGTTTTGATTCATTCTGTTTAATTGGTGACTCACTGGGAAGACATTGCATTCACATAAATTTATTTTAATTTGATGTGGGGTTTTTAGGCTCTTCCTCATGAATGTTAATGACAGTGAGTACGTCTATGGATTATTTTTTGCATTTTTTGTCACCGTAAAAGCATAAAAGTATTTATGGCTTTATAAGTGATTACTGCTCTCATGGGGGAACAGTTAAACAATCAGGTGGAAGTCACATCCGTTTGTGATGTGGATGCCATCACAGTCTCGGTGCGGTCGTCTCCTTTGTCTCAGTTTCTCTCTCTGTATCTTTCCACAGCGACGGATGATGTGGTGAAGGTGGAGGTGTGGGATGTGGTTGATAAAGGTGAGTACCTCTCACCCTGGCAGGACTTGCTCTTTGTTGCAGGGAGAGAGAGGGAGGGAGGGTAACACAGTCTCTGTATCTCTGTGTGTGCGAGTGTGTGTGTTTGAGTTTGATTGATGCAGATAGTTTCAGTACCCACATCCTGGCCTTTGAATTTTGGTTTTTTATTTTCTCCACTTAGCTTGACTTCCACTCTATCAGGTGATGTATTTTGCGGAACACACAACATCAGTATACAGGCATATACTGGTAACTGAAATTTATTTGTTATAAGTATAAATTTATTATAAGTAAATTTATATTTTTTAAAATGTGCTTATTATAATATGGACGCTTACACATTATTTAATACTCTACTGCAAATAGAGAGGAAAAAGTATATAATCTAGGTTGGGATGTCTAGTTAAATACATCTGCGCAGAGTAGCTGGATTCTCACTGTACAAGTATCAGAACCATCTGGACTGAATGGGGATAAATTGCACTGCTTTGCAAAAACGTCCATGTATCCTTAGATGAAATCATTTCAGAGAGGATGCCAGTGATTCTCTCTGTGATTTCCGGTCTTGCGCGGTTGAATCGGCCAGCTGTGTGTGTTGTGTGTGAGTTGCCGCCGTAGTTAACCGCGGAGATTCTCACCAGTGAGTGGCCGCCGTAGTTAACCGCAGAGATTCTCACCAGTGAGTGGCCGCCGTAGTTAACCGCGGAGATTCTCACCAGTGAGTGGCCGCCGTAGTTAACCGCAGAGATTCTCACCAGTGAGTGGCCGCCGTAGTTAACCGCGGAGATTCTCACCAGTGAGTGGCCGCCGTAGTTAACCGCAGAGATTCTCACCAGTGAGCGGCCGCCGTAGTTAACCGCAGAGATTCTCACCAGTGAGTGGCCGCCGTAGTTAACCGCAGAGATTCTCACCAGTGAGCGGCCTGCGTCCTGCGACCACAGGGTGGGCTGCATACAGCTGGTGTCTCTGCAACGCGCCAGCTCAGTGCTGCAGATCTCACATTATACTCTCCTGCTCTGCCGTCTTACCAAAGAGGCGTCAGTTTGACGCCTCTCTCTGGCGACCCGGCTCGGCCGATGCAGCTGGTAAACGCTCTTTGCGGTCTCGAGCTCCGCGACTGAACTATCAAACCCTCCCGCTTTCGATTGCAGGAGACAAGAGAGGTGTTCCCTCTTCCTGCTCAGAAGAGGGAGCGCTTCCGGCCCCAGAAGACATCCGCTTTCAAGAGAGGATGTTTGTGTGAATTGATAGTGAGCAGTGGAAACTCTTGATGTGCTGATCTTGTTCTTTTCCTGACCTATTTCACCAGCATGTTATGAGCAGTCTGGCAGGGTTGTTAATGCCTGTCCCTAGTTACGATCAGGGCTGGGCACGCAGGTCCCGGATCAGTTGTTATGAGTGGGACATACTTGTGGCATGTGTCAGCTTTGCACACAGGTTGTGCTGTTTGTACAGTTTTGTCATTGTGCATTTAAAATTGTGACAGTGTATGACTTAGACCCACCACAGTAGTGGAGAGAGGATGGTGAGTCAGTCATTTTCACACGGTACAAAGCCCTTTCCCAAGCCGCACTCATTAGGTGAGTGCCAGTGACAGATAAGATTCTGCACAGCACCTGGGCAAATGAATAGAGCCAAATCAGCTGTTTAAAACTTTAGGAGTAAGCAAGTATGTGTGTTTGTGTGTGTGTGTGTGTGTGCGCGCGTGCGTGTGTGTTTTAACCTGACCTGACCTTAACTCCTCCCTTTCATACCTTTTTGCTTGATTAATCCTGCACCCCACTTCAAGTCTGATATCATTGCATAAGTCTAGTTTATGTGCATTTTTACCATAATAATCATCTATATTAATGTTGTTTTTCTTGCTCCTCTCCTGCAATTCCTTCAGGCCAAAAATTCGCTCTTCCTGAAGGTGTAGGTGAGAGCCGCCTTAGCCTGTAGAGTGTAGGCTGTGCTCTGCTTCTGTTGCTGTGGCCTTGTCTCTTCTGTGCCGCTGTGTTATCTGAGTGCAAACATGGGCCAGTCTTTTTAGGGATTGCTGTGTGCCTGCTTGTACAAACATTAACGTAGGAGGTCAGCTGTAGGTGAGAATTTTCAGACCTTTCTGTTGCCATTATCAAGCAGAACAGATCAATCCTTCACAGGAACAGAACTACAGATTTACAGTGTATGATTTCAGGTGTAAAGTATCTGCTCACTCAGCAGAACACAAATATAAGAGACCCTTGTCATTCGTGGGGGGTGCATTCTAGAGAAGTTGACAAAATTTAGAAAATTCACAAATAAGGTACCAGTGCACAGAGGAAAATTGGTCCTGTATATAAAAACAATTACATTATAAAATTACAGTAATGTTTATATGTTTAATGAGTGAAGTATTTATGTACGCAAAAATGCAGTATATAGTTGCAATATTCACATTTAACACAAAAAGAACTGAAAGTCTCTCCCTGGACTTGCAGTTAATGGTTAAGATGACAACAATGAAGCCAGTGACATATAAGTAACTTCCTTGCTTAAAATCATCACTTTTTCCCCAGTATTCTCTTACCACCCCCTGTAGTTTGTCTGGCTTTCCTTTTTGGGTGCCATTTTAAGGGCAGGTGTTACTGAAATGCCCCTGCTGTACTTTAAGTGTGTTTCATTGCCAGGAAAGCACAGTAACAGCTCAGTAACTTATTAAGAGCATGTGGGTCGACGCTGGCTAAGCGGTACAGAGGAGTAACAGGGAGCAAGGCCCAGCATAGAGGGTGCGGGAGTGAGTATCTGCTCCTGTGAATCACCAATCTGCGAATGCCGAGGGTCTCCTCTGTGAGCTTATGCCCCTCCCTTTGTAAACATCCAAATGAACATCCATCCAAGAACATGAGCTGTTTTCATGCTTCTCCGTCCTGTTTTTTTTTTTATTATTACTTGTTAGAGTTGGTTATAGCTGTTGTATTGCAATGGGTCTGAATATTTAATGCAGAAAACCTACCATCAAGGACATTGCAGCTATTTCTCATCGTTCAAAACTGTCACACAATCTTCTCTCTTCTTCCTCAAAAACAAAGCCTCTGTTGTTATAAGACTGTCCCAATGTCTCACTCCAAGTGATTTTTACCCTTATGCTGAGTATTAGCTCCAAAATGAATGCACACATGCTGCTCTAATGAGCTCATAAGTTAATTAAGTTAATTATGAATCTGAGTAATTGATTTTACTCTGCCTCATATTTGGATGGCAGACTTGAAGATGAGACCCAGTATTATATTATATGATATATATGCTGTATCATTGTATGATCATATATTGTCTATGATACTGTATATATTATAAATTAAAAATATATGCTGTGTGTAATATATTATATATTATACTCATGATATATAATACCCACTCTTGACTAGATGTGATTCATTTAGACAGGTTGAGTTTTTGCCCAGTGTTTTGGTTATGGTGTGGATTTAGAAATGGAAAAATAATTCCTTGGTTATGGTGTGTATTATGGTATAGGTGACCTGTCTGTGGCTGTGACAGGTTTTGTGTATTTTACCTTAATCAACGTTTGTAATAGTACTGTACGGTTATTTGTAATTATTTTCCTCTTAACCACTGCAGGCAAAGGTAAAAAGCGTGGAGAAACTTTGAAACTGGAAAACGAGCCCCAGGAGGTAAGAGTTTTGGTTTAGAATCCGCTTTGTCCAGACTGTCTTTGTGCGTCGTACAGTTATCACAGTATCAAAGCCTTCTCACAGGCCTGTTTGCGCCGGTCAGAGTTTCCTCTTTTTGAGCTCTTCACTTGACTCTTTCAGATAGTAACAGCCATGACAGGCCTTCTTAGCGTCGTGACGATGGAAAATAAAGCACTGTGTTTGTGTTGTCCTTCCAGGCTGAGAATGAGATGGCCCTGGATGCCCAGTTTCTCGACGTGTATAAGAACTGCAACGGGGTCATCCTGATGTTTGACATCACAAAGCAGTGGTAAGCGTTCCGGAACTGCAGCGGAGTCCCCCCGGCGAGGTCGTGACCTCTCTGTGCCGTCCTCCGTGACGGGAGCTGGGGCAAGCTGAGCTGCAGAGGGATATTTGCAGGCTAAGGTTGACGATTTACTGTGATTTACAGCCCAAAACAAACATCAGAGCTGTCTCTGTCAAAGCTCATAGAGAGTAATGCTTCTGTCCCATAACTCAAGAGAGCTCAGGTCATTTTCACATGTTTTGAACAATATATTTTAACTCACCAGCAACTGGGTTTCTGTAAGAATCCACCAGGTTTAAGTGGACTAAGGATTATTCACAGCATTCAGAAGACCACTGTAGGAAAACACATTTTCTCAACTGGGAGTTAATAATATGAATACATGGTAATATCTGTTCTATTCATGTCCGAGTGTCAGGGTTCAAATCCCAGGAGAGGAACTTTTTTTTGGAATGAGTTACGTTACCTCTGTTCTTCTGGGAAAAGATGCATCTGTATCAGCAGGTTTCGAAATTAGTGAGACGTGTTTAGCTGGAAGCTCTGTGCTGTAATTCCCCGCAGTATAAGGACGTTGGCTAAGCAAACACACCATTCTTCTTCAGGCATTCTGATTAGTGTTAGAATTCCCCTGATGTTGCAGACCAGTGACCTGGGTGTGGGGGGTTTCTGAAGGTGTGACACTGCCTCATTAGCGTTTCTGGTTTTGGCCTGATGGCCCCCGCAGGACCTTCAACTACATCATGCGAGAGCTGCCGAAGGTGCCCACCCACGTGCCCGTGTGCGTGCTGGGGAACCACAGGGACATGGGCGAGCACCGGGTCATCCTGCCCGACGACGTCCGCGATTTCATCTCCAGCCTCAACAGGTAGGGGGCGCCGCTGTGTTCCCCTGAACTTGGACATGCACCCACACTGGTATATTTACTGTGTTTACAAGGATCGGTTCAGCATCTGTGCAGATTCACCGACGTCTTTTCTCTGTGTGTGGGCTTGTCTCAGTTTATGCTTCCACCAGTAGCCCATCCAAGGTATAAAAACAGGATTCACCGAGGTGCGGACATTGAAAATATTCGCCCAGTCCTGAAAAGAGTTCAAAGAGTCATGGTAAATTGCCATAATTTAAAAAAAAGGCAAAATATTCTAAACACTTTGAATGATTTTTTATTTTACAACAAGCTAAACGTTCATTATTCTTGCTAACTTTCAGCTTTATCTGAGTTGCTTTCAAATCTAGCAAAGCCAGCGTGCTGATATTACCATCAAACTGGCTAGCTCCCTAGCTTGAATACTGAGCGGTCATAATGTGTTTACCCCCACAACTGTCTTCAAAGCGGCTTAAATTTATGAGAATTTGACTGTTGCAGCAATGAATTATTACACTAGAAGCATCTCTCTTTTGCCTTTCATAAATCATATTTTAGTGGGAACTCTGTATCACAATCAGGGAATCTGCTCCTCTGAGTTTAAACATTGCTTTGTCTGTATTTTTTCCTTCTATAGACCCCTGGGGTCATCCTACATCCACTACGCTGAATCTTCCATGAAGAACGGTTTCGGCCTGAAATATTTACACAGATTTTTCAACATTCCCTTTCTGCAGTTACAGGTCAGTCCTCAGTCTCCTTCAGAGTCGTCCGTTTGTTCTGCTTTGTATATAATTGTGTCTGTTGGGGGTGTTTCACACGATTTTTAAATAAATCATTGTGATCGTGCATATTTGCGGTATTTAAAAAATATTTAGACTTTAATCTTGTAGTCTCCTTGGATGTGGCCGCGTTAAAAACCATTTTATCTCCAGCTGATTCCAGTACAATGGTTGCCCGTGCCATAAATGATTTAGGAAATAAAGGAATGGCCAGCGTCTTTCCGCGCTGAAAGCAAGCGCTGCTCAGGAGCGTGTAGCTATTTTTAAAGACCACAGGGGACGGGTTTTGAAGGGACATGTTGTTTATGCGGCACGTTCGCTGTAGACGGATGCTGGGAAGGAGTACGCAGCTCTGAAAGCTTCGTGGCAGCGGGTTCCTGCAGTAAGAGGCTGTATCTGCACGGAACGCGCATTAAATATCCACAGCGCGGTTGCATGCCGTGTCCGTCTGCACTCCTGCACCTCGTAAGCTCCCCGAGTCTGACCGAAGCGGCTCTCCCTCATATGCGGCTCCTTTCTGGCACTTACAGCACACTTCAGCTCTCACAGAAGGGATGCTTATGATTTGGATTTAACACAGGACAAAAACCAAGTTCCTAAACTAGCTTCAGTCATTAGAAAATGAAACCCAGGGGTAGTATTTAGTTGGACAAACCAAACACTCACCAAGTCGCTGGCACTGACAGCACTGTAAACTGATTTATGAATGCATGTCTAACCAAACGTTTTCCCTGAATTTAATATTATCATCTAACCACAGGTACACTTTTATGACTACTATTTACAACACGGTCTTTAGAAATCAGATTACTGGCATGCCAAACTCCTTGTTCTGCTTCAGGGTCTTGTGGCTTTCTGTTTTCCGTTTTTGTAGTTCCATTAGGGTTTTTTCCCTGTGTGGTTACATGAACCAAGAGAACACAGCGCCTCTTTCAGATCCACTTCATTATTGATACCAAAGGGGAAGAACCGTGCAGCGAGCCACTCTTCTTCTGACACACTATCCCCCAGTGGCGTATCAGCTAGCCGAAACAAATCCCTAGAACCTCTCGTCCCGGAGATATGATGTCATAATGGGCAGGCCGCACCTTGTTGCCCGGGTAACTTGTTTGTTCCATCAGTGTGGCTTCAGTCGCTGTGTTTGCGCTGAGTTGTCTGTGAGATGAATGTGACCTCAGTGCGGTCACTTCACTGTCCCCAACGCTGTGGCTGTCTGCAGAGGGAGACGCTGCTCAGACAGCTGGAGACCAATCAGCTGGACATCGACGCAACGTTAGAGGAGCTGACCGTCCAACAGGAGACCGAGGACCAGAACTACGACATGTAGGTCCACACCGAAACACACACACGAACACACACACACACACACGCACACACACGCACACACACACACACACGCACACACACAGAAACACAACATCTGTACCATCTCAGGGAAAACAGACAGACAGCGGTAAACTACTGGTTGATGTAACCAACTTGCGTGCCAATGCACACACACACATATACTCATGCACACACGCACACGCACATACACACACACACACACACACACACACACACACATACACACACACACACACGCACATACACATGCGCGTGTGAGCACACACTCAGTATAGTTGATTCCACCGGGAGCTGCTTTTACTGATACAGACTGAGAGGTAAACTGCATGAAGACACTCATTTTTTAATTAACATCTCTGTTCTTGAACGGTGTTTCAGCTTCTTGGAGATGATGGAAGCCCGCAGTAAAGGCTACAGTTCTCCAGGCCCGGCCAACGGACAGAGCCCATCCTCAGGGTCCCAGTCCCCCGTTGTACCCCCAAGCGGAGCATCCACAGGCAGCTCCAGTCCCGGGACCCCCCAGCCCCCAGTTCCTGCCCAGAATCTGCAGTCCCCCTCCCCCTCTCCTTCTCCCCCTCCCCCTCTCGCTCCTCCCATCGCGACAGCACCCCCTACAGCCGAAACGCAGGCTCCATCCCAGGCGCCGGAGCGCCCCGCCCCCTCCCCCTCTCCCACGCCCCCTGCCCCTGCGGCCCCGCCCCAGAAACGCGGCATCATCTCCCGACTGTTCGGAACGTCCTCCACGCCCGAGGTGCCAGCAGCTAAACCCGGTGAGACGCTGCCCTGCCCCGGCACCCCACTTACGCAGGCAGTGCGTCCGAGTGTGCCCGTGTGTATCCAAATGTGTCTGTGAGCGTGCATGTGTGTGTGGGTGCGTGTCTGTGTCTGTGGCTATGTCTGTGTGCATAATTCTCAGTATGTGTGTGCTTGAGTGTGTCTGAGCATGCCGGTGTGTGTCCGTGTGTGTCTGTATGTGTTCGAGTGCATCCGAATGTGTCCAAGTGTGTGTGCGTGTGCATGTGTGTGGGTGTGGGTGTGTGTCTGTGTTTATGACTTGTATGCTTGTGTTTGTGTGTAAGTCATTCTGAGCTTCTTCGGTAACTATCCAGCTGTAAAAAAAAATGGATAAAGAGGAATGTTTAAGCCATACAGTGTACTGTAAATGGCCAAGGATGTGGAAGTCTCCTATGTGAGTCTTATAACAAATGAACTCTCTGGGTCACAGCAAGGGCAGGTTCAGAGCAGAGACAGTAACCCTAAGGTCACAGGCTCACAGTGTGTGCTGTAGATGTAGCGATGGTACCTGCTAAATAAGTAAGTAAGTAAATACCTTACAGGAGGAGGATCAGCTTGCAGTTGGAGCTGGAGCTCATTGGCTGAGGGCAGATACGGTCAGAAATAACAGGTTTAATGGTTTACGATATCCGCTTCAACCCTAATTACGTCTAT
Source organism: Megalops cyprinoides (assembly GCF_013368585.1). NCBI lineage: Eukaryota > Metazoa > Chordata > Actinopteri > Elopiformes > Megalopidae > Megalops > Megalops cyprinoides. The sequence continues at coordinate 3,872,220 of NC_050586.1, forward strand.
TGGCGGTGGTCATTTAAATATACCTGTGGTTTTACAATTCAAAGCTGAAGCTATTTTTAGCCCGAACCGCTGTGGCTCAGAGGAAGTGATGTTTGCAGTGGGTGATTGTGATTGTGGTTGGATGACACGCTTGACGTGGCCTGATTCCGGCAGTACTGTCTGAGAGCGTGTCGTAAGTTTGAGCTTATTCCCGGCCCTGGCTGTCGATGGCGAGCAGTGCTGGCTGTAAACCAGGCGGCCGGTGGCCAGAGACGTAACAGAGACATAAAACCCCGAATGACCTTTCCCCTCCGCTCCAGACGGCACTGGCGATGGAAACGCATACTGTGTTTGTGGGGTGAATCGAATTTTCTGTGGCTGGGGGGGGTGGGGGCTGCACAATTAAACAGCTCATTTGGAACAGGGATGGTGGGGTGGGGGGCTGGTACGGAAGCTGGGATTTGAGCTGCAGGCCCTGAGTCCTGATGGGGGTGTAGGGGAGGGGGGTGAACGAGTTTGGATGAGCAGTTAGCAGATCCCTCATCACAGCAGAGACTCTGTTCAGGGTCTGCGCTCAGGGTCTGCGTTCGGGGTCTGTGTTCAGGGCTGCTTGTGTCTGAGCTGGGGGTTGTGGGAGAGAAGCGGACTCTGCTCCTGTTCATTGTCCGTTTCACGTCACTCGCCAGGCAGGGCCTCTGAACGAATTTGTCACACTTGGGTCACCTCTGAGCACAGGCCCTGAGGTCACGGAAAAGCGTTTTAAGGGTGTTTGGAGCGCTCCTGTCAGTGCTGGAACGCTGGCCCCACGGGCTTAATGGTGCTGCTGATGGAAGGAATGTCGTCTCGTGCTTTTAAGTACCTAAGCGCTGGAGCAGAAAAATCACAAGATGTTTTGGCTCATGTAGGCACACGGGATTTATGGAGGTCCCTACACAGCGTTACTCTGCAACTCCAATCCTGATTTGGTAGTTTTAAAAGCTGCCAGCAGGTGGCACTGTAGAGCATGTAATCACAAAATTACAGGTGTAAAACCAGAGATTTGTTGTTGTTAATGGAATGAGATCCAGGTGGTGGAGTGCAGAGCAGTTTGTGAGCAGCACAGAAATTGCTGCCTTAGCTACAGTTTAAAGCATTTGCAGGACCACCAAACGTCTATTCACATGAAGGAAAGGTATTCTGCTAAAAGTAATCAAGAAGACACCACAGTGTCATGATCTTCCAGTTTAGTAAAAAGGGAATTATTTGAGTGGAAAATTTTCCTCTCGATATGCACAGATTTTTTTTTTTTGTTGTTTCCCTGAAGCTGACCCACTCGTTATTTCCTGTCAAGATGTCATCACATGTGCTGTGGTCTGATGCTTCCTCGAAAATCTGATGGTGCTGTCTTGGGAGGGATTAGGCTTCCCTGGATGCTAATGCGTGCACCCCCCCACATTCAGATACGCCTGCTCCTGTCGCCCCGGCCACAGTGCAGAGTGTGGACGACTTTGTCCCGGACGAGGGCTTGGACCGCAGCTTCCTGGAGGACAGCGTCCCGGGGAAGACCAAGGAGAAGCCCCAGCCGGTCACGGCGGTCACTGCGGACACCGACAGGTAAAGAGAACCGTCAAGTCATGGTTCAGCTGTCACTGAAGTGTTGCACCCTTGACCGTCAGTGAAGGGCTAGAGCTCGACTCTCCAGGGAGAATTAACACAGGAATAAACTGTCCTGGTTCTGGATAAGCAGGGATATTTCTGCTTTTCTGTCTCTATTCTTAGCTCTTAATCACATAATTTGATCAGTAATTATTACATTACATCACTGATTCTCAATCCTGCTCCTGGGCCTCCCTGCTCCGCACGTTTTCCATCTTTCCCTGCTCTGCCTACCTGACTGAACTCATCAGTGGCACTTTTGATTAGCTGAGCACACCTGATTTAATCAAGAGCATTGAGAGCAATTAAAATCAGGTGTGTTTGGAGCAAGGATAGATAGAAGATATGCAGGACAGGGGGGCTCCAGGAGTAGAATTGAGAAACACTACATTACATTACATTCATTTAGCAGACGCTCTTAATCAGCGTGACTTCAAGCGTAAGAGAACATAAGTGCATCCCTGACAACACTCCCAGACCAGCAAGCGTGAGTACGACACCATTCAAGCTCTACCACAGGTTAACTTGTGCTAACCTGACTAGACAGCCTAGAAACTAAGGGAAGCCAAGTATTTTACGTACAGTAAGTATAGCGAGAGTATGGGGACAGGATGTGACACAATGAGACGGTAGTTCTCAGCTGAGAGCAAGGTCTGTTTGAGGACACAGTACATCCAATTTGTACACCTACAGGGTATAGGGCAACTAATAAGATACACTTTCAAACTTCAAACAGCAACTTCAACTTCAACAACTTCAAACAGCGCAATGAGTGCCAGAGTAAAGGCGGTGACAAGAAAACAATACACAAAAAGCACACAGCAAAAAGCGAGTATACACACTACCATACATCACCGTCACTAGATCACAGAATCCAGTTATGCTTAGCTAATGCAGGAGTTTCCTGCTGCTGGGTACAGACTCCCAGCATGGCAGAATATCGGTGGAACCTTCAGGGTCCAGAGTCGAGAGGGCGTTGAACATACAGTGACATCAGGCATCACCTTCTTATAATAAATAGCACAATTTTACTGCTTATGTATCCAAACGTGGCTTGGGTTGTCTACTGCAGTCTTCTGGCTTGAGAATGATTCAGAAGAGTGTTATTTTTTCGGAGAATAAAGAGGATTGAACACCAGCAGAGAGATCCAGTGATGATTAAAAACGACTCTCTGGTTGGAGTGAACAAAAATGACAGGTTTCCGTGTAATGGGAAAGTGAAGAACAGGGTCAGTGTGAGTCATATGATAACACGCCTTCAAGCGCCTGTCTTCCTGGAGGGAAGTGACCTTTGAAGTTCTTCATGGGTGGTCAGAGCACATTAATCTATTGCCTTTTGTTCCCATAAGACATTTTAGGGAGATAAAAAAAAAGATTTTGAAATTTTGAAATACTGCTGTTTGGATGAACACCTGCTGGTGTCCTGTGCTGCTTAATGCCTTGACTGTTGTTAAGATGCAGGTGTGGCCATTAAACTGATGGTAAAATGATTCTGGAAGATGATAAAAAGTAGTGCTCTCTTCAGCTCAGATCTGAGGCTGCAGTTTGACATTATCACCATGCAAATGCAATATGTAATATGTTATAATGGACAGTGTCTGGTTCATTTGAGTCATAAACTTGCGCTTAGAAACAGCAGTGTATAGATTTGGCGTGTTTCAGTTGTCCAGATGCAAAATTTAATGCACTAGGGTCCAAAATTATTGGGACACCTGGGCATTTTGTGGTTAAGCATGGATGTGTCCATGTAGCTATTAGTTTTATCACTCAAACCTAATTTATGGTGTGGTGAAAACAGTTACATGTTTTGGCAACTATTAACATTTTCAAAACATGTGGTTGGCACACGATTGCCTGATGACTACCCTTACTTCCAACATTTTAATAATATGTATGACATTAATTCTGCCAAACAAACTGACAATTCCATGACATTAACTTAATTTTAAAAGGTACCTACATACTTATTGAGTGCAGACAAGTGAACAAAAATGACCATCGCTTCAATTAGGCCTGAATGAACGTTGCCCTGCCCCCTAACTGAACACTCCTACTGAAGCCTATACAGTATAAACCTAACAAGGTTGGAACATGGTCACAGAAGATGAAGCTGAAATTGAAATTGACATAAATATGACTTTCCCAATGTCTGATGGAATATGCAGCAAAAATATTGTGGGTTTTCAGAAAAAAAGTGAGTGTCCCAATAATTTTGGACACCAGTGTATGTAATAATGGACAGTCTCTGGGTTTGGCTCACTGAAGTCATAAACTTCTGTTTAAGTGTTGCTAGAAAGAGGAGTACATAGACTTAGCGTTTCAGGCGTCCAGCGTGCGTGGGTGTGCATTGCATGATGGGTAGGTTTTAGGCGCTGACACAGTTCTGCCCCTCCCTCTCTCAGCGACGGAGAGGGCCGGGGAGGGAACCCCATGGTGGCGGGGTTCCAGGACGATCTGGACCCCGATGACAAGGAGCCGGCCAAGCCCCCTCCGAAGGGGGCAGTCCCGAGCAAGGACATCACCCTGTCCAGCGACGAGGGGGAGGGGGGCGAGGGGCACAGACCGTCAGTGACCAGGGACGAAGACCTGGACAGTGAACCAGACAGTAAGAGGTAGGAGACCGTTGGTAGGAAACCGCTGGACTCAACAGGAAGTTGAGCCAGAGCTATGTTTTGTATTAAGAAAGGAAGGGTTTTGCTGTCTATGGAGGCTTGTTTATGCTGGTTGAATTCTGCTGTTAGGAATTAAATTCGTTCATAAGCAAACTGTAAGTAAGTCATGAGTAGGTAATAAGATTTGGTTGTAGTTATACCACTTCTGCCAGGAAGTGACCCAAGGTTATTCTGGATCTTCCACCAGCCCCGGGAACCTGGAAGCCAAGACTGCTGCAGCGGAGAAGCAGCCTGGTACCAGCGTCCCGAAAGCAGATCCCGCTCCCCTCCCCCTCACCCCTACCCCGGCCCCACCCCCGGCCCCAGCCCAGGCCCAGCCCGCACGGCACAGCAGGAAGAAAGGGGGCGCTGCCGAGGCGGAGTCCTCCGACACCGACCCTGACGCGCCCGTGGCAAAGCAGCTGCTCTCCTTCGTCATGGACGACCCCGATTTCGAGAGCGAGGAGTCCGACACCCAGAAGATGAAGGTAGAGCGTGCGTTTCCTCCCAGCGAAAACAAGAGAGAGAAAGAGAGAGACAGACAGAGAGAGAGAGAGAGAGAAGGAGAGAGAGAGAGAGAAGGGCTTCTGGAACCCTGTGATGGGAGGGGTTACAATCAGCTGTCAGTCACTGAGTAGTTCAAGCCAATCAAATGGCACTTTTCTCCACAGCGAAACCTAATTATTTGTTGAGGACAGTGACTCGCTGGTGATGCTGCTGGTAGAGCTCTGTCCATCTGGGCTCTGTGAAATCTCAATCTGCCGTCATTGGCTCCCAGACTCCCCTTCACTGGAGTGTCTCGTTTGCTTTTCCTGTTCAAGAGCAATCGGCTCCGCAGCGCAAAATAAAACACACCTCCCTGCGTCAGCAGTAAACTAATTACAGCTGTCTGGATATGTCGAGTGTAGAGGAAAAACATATCCACACAACTAAAAATATATTACTAATTCCCTGAAAGGTACGGATTAGTTGCTTCATCAGTCCTGTACAGAGCCAGAGAGGAAAAAGCTTTTTTACAGGCTAAATATAGCAAATCAAAGCTACAGTTCCTGCTGCTACAAACCCACTTGCCCCGTCTCTTTTCGAATTGAGAGTACATGGCAGTGTCATACAGATTCTCTTCGGTGAGGTATTAGGCAGTATTTGACGGTATATTTTAATGGCTTAATAAAATGAATGGCATGAATAGGCGACGGTGCGTATGCCCTTGGTTTACCTCTTATTGTCAGTCACTTCCTGTCAGAGCTAGAGTCTGCTTCCGGTTCTGTAAATTCAGTGTTGAATAAGAGCTTGCTGGGGTTGGGGTGTTAGCACGGCTCTACTTTAAACCGTTCTTGGGGCCCAGAACCGGTCCACAGTTTGAGCAGCCTTTAAGATGTTAGAGGAGGGTTTCGTTTTGACCCGTTCCCCCACCCCTCTACTCCCCCCCTCAGGAGTTCTTCCCCGTGCGGGATGATCTCTCCGACTTGTCTGACAGCGAGTTAAAACCCACCAAGATCCCTGAGCCACTGAAGCCCACCGTCCTCTCCTTCAAACAGAAGAATGATGGCGATCTGTTTGGCCTCGGCATCCTGGAGGGGGCGCCCAAGAGCAAGGACAGCAGTGACGAGCAGGAAGGCAAGTCCTGCAGCTCACAGGCTTGGCATCGAATGGGAATCCTTATAACACTCAACAGGCTCTTAATGAGTAAAGTCACAGTGGTTTATGGGATTTCGGTAACTGGTTAAACAATAAATGCATAAGAGGGCATTTGATTTTTTTTTTCCTGCAGATAAAGAAAGCAAACACTCCTCTAAAGACAAGAAGAAAAAGAAGAAGAAAAGTAAAGAGGTGTGTTTCTGTGTGATGCAAATACAGATCAGCTCCAGCAGTTTGCCCTGGCTGTGTTAACCCTCAGCTGCATGGCTCATACATACACAGACATACACACCGTTTACCAGTGACCCCAAGCAGAAAGCCTGCCTTTTTCCTTTACAAATGGTAATATATGTACCATAATGTATGTAAGTTTTTTTTATATGATGGATTTAACTACCTAGAAAGATTGTCATGTCTAAATTATTTAGTTTTGCCACATATGAATACATTGCAACACAGAAATCAAAATGCCATATCAGGAAAATATTAGAATTTCTTATTTGATTGTCAGATTAATCCCTTTCACAGTTGACACATTCCACACTTAATCCATTATAAACTTGTCTTCACTGACGTTAATCATCCTTTGGAAACATTTAGTTCAAAAAAGCAGTGCAAATAGCTTATTACTTTTAATTAAAAAAAATAGATGCATGGCTCACACAGAATACACATTTATGCAGGTTGGGTCCCCAGTAAGATTGTATATTCTTTGGGAGGAGAGCTGTAAAATGTGTGAGTGTCTCTGGATGAGAGCATCTGCTGAATGATGTAATGTTAAGGCAAGAGGCAGAGCAGCCTGCTTATGGGCGTGGCCTTGTTTTCTCAGGAGGAGGACAAAGGCAGCAAAAAGCGCCACAAACACAAGAAGGAGAAGAAGGAGGAGGAGGGGCCAGGAGAAGAGAAGGAGAAGGAAAGGAGGAAGAAGAAGACGAGAACTAAGAAAGCAGGGGACCTGGATGACCTGGAGGCCTTCTTGGCCGGAGGGGAGGGGCCTGTGAAGAGAGAGGGCGGAGACTACGAGGAGCTGTAGGAGTCCTTTCGGCCAATCATGGCCTGAGCTGTTTGGGATTGTGTTTCTGAGGCCGCAATTTCATTCACATAGTGGCGCTTTCAGAGAATCATTGACCTTTCGATTTGGGTTCCACCTCCATCTTTCTGGACTCATTAGTGCCTGATTTAAATTTTTTTTTCCCCCCATTTCATTGCATTTTTAACATCGACACCATTGCTGTCTGCACTCCATTATTGCAGAGAGGGGGAAGGGCCAATGTTCATATACTCAACAACACAAACTTTGGATTGGTGCATCGTTAGAGATAACCAGCAATGTCCTCGCATCTGTTTTAAGTTTTTAAATTCAAATTCTTATTTTGGGCTCCTGGCGTTTTTTTATTTGTCATTTCCTGTAAAGAACACGTCCCCATCCAAAGTGGAGCCTGTCAGAATGTCTTTTTTGCCTATGAACTTCCTGTGTGTGAGAGCATGCTGCTGTTAGTCTGTCAAGTGAATGTTCTCGTCTGTTACTGTACGTATCCATCTCTCCATGAAGCGCGTTTCGATATCGGAAGACGTTTACAACTGAGGAACCATGTCAGACGCTTACACGTGGGCGCAGAAATAACGGTTGGGAAATTCAAACGTTTTCCTTTTAATTGTTTTGCTTTTATCCTGTTTGTTGTCTGTGAATGACTGAACAAAAGGTTACAGCTGGGGCTAACAAATGCAAACCTCGAGAAGTCTAAGTACGGTGGAGAACGGGAGGGACTTCCTGTTTACAGAGCAGTTCATTCGCTTGTGGAATGACTACCCCTACATTTTTATTGGTCGTCTGTAAATGCCTTAAAGGAAGCTTGACTTTTTCAACGAAACTGAGCCGCGGTGCTCTCCTCCCCCATCTCAAGTGTTCTTACAGTAAATTGGCAGAAAGAGATCGACACTGTATTCTTTAGGCAGTGCTTTGCCTGTGGAGAGGATTCAGTTTAGGACAACAGGACTACATCTGGCAGAGAGGGAGCCTTCTGTAGCTGAACACTAAACAGCCACAGATTTCTTCTGAGGTGTAAATATTCTGCCAGGATGCACTGATGTGTTACACTGGTATGGTGGCTGGATTAACCTTTCTTTCAGGCTGCTGAAGAGTTAAGATTTATGCATTTTATTCTCTTTTTTTAACATTTCCAGGGTTTTATGTGCAATTAAGTTCTAAACCTGCTTGCGTTGCTAACATTTGACAGACCAAAATGAGAATGCTGACTGACACTCTGCGGAATCCGCGTTCTTTTCTGTGTTTTGTTTATTAAGCTTTTTTCCTGCATTTGATTGTATTGAAGGTGACAGGTGACAGGTGACAGGTGTGTAAGCGTGACACCTGTCTGTGTACAGTTTACCAACAGTAACCTCTCACACATTTGCCGTACCCAGTTCACTGCTGTTACAGTAAGGGGTTTGCACATCCAGTTATGGAGTTGGTGACTTTTCTAAAAGCCTGCAGCATTTGCCTTCTGTAAAATTCACGCTACTGGATGCCAGAGGCTTCCCCGTATTACAGTTGTTGGTTGCCGTGTTCAGTAGTTTTGATGTGTGAGGCACAGCCGGAAGACCAAGCGTAACGTTTGCGGTCCTGTGCATTGTGGGATTGCAGATGAGAATGTGCGCGGAGTCTCACCTGATGCGGTAAGCTAATCAGACGACGTGGGGCTCAGACCCTGAGCGGCTGTGGCTGGACTGTCTTCCATGTCAGTCATTAAGGAGCCTCATCTATCACAGTTCAAAGCCATTACGAGCAAAAGAGAGCAGGGGCTGTTAGCCCACATAGGCAAAGCCACACAGACACGGCCACATAAACAAAGAAATATGACTCTTACTTTCACAGCCCCTGTGGTGTAGGGTGCACTGCAGACTGTGAGAGGTTTGCTGGGAAATGCAGTGTGGGTCTCAGGTGGACTACACTGTCAATTTGTGGCGATACCATGGGAGGCCACCAGGGGGAGCCTGCTCAAGGCTGCCCTTGTGCATCTGTCGGGGGTCTCTGCTCAGTTTACGCGTGATGTAACTCTCCCAGCCGACTGCACTCCGGTCTGGTTCTGAGGAGCTCCGTCTCAATGGAATGTGACAATGTCAGCTCAAGAACTTGCACTAAGGGACTGCCCAAGGACGCCTCTCGCCACGGAAACAAACCGTGACAGTACAAGACTTCAGAACCTCCCCCACACTCGCGTTTCAGCATCTCCACTGTGACATCATGTTCCCTCACAGCCCAATGAAATTCAGGCCTGTGTCCCTGCCCTTTTTTTTTTTTGTTTTTTGTTTTTTGTTTTTTGGCCGGTCCCAGGTTGTGCAAATTTTTATGATCTTTTATTTGCTAAGTTATTAATAAGCGGTTGTTTTAAATGCATCTCTGCACATGAAACCAGTGTTTGCTGGAGGTACGTGAACAAAGTCCAGCGCTGTTTCCGTGACGATGAGTGATGACATCATTGACTGGGAACACTGCGGAGGAGGGCACGTATTCATACCAGCCAGAAAGCCACACACACGCTCTTCAGGAGCCAACAGCAGCTCCGAGAATTCCACGTTCTAATAAAGCCTTGATCATGTGACGCAGGACGCGTATATTAACTTTAAAACTTCACCGCGCTGCACACGTGGTAGTTCCTTTCTTTTGGATTGATGCCTGATATCTTCAGAATCAGAACACTTCTTATACACGTCTATCTGACTTCGGGATTAAAAAAATATGCTTTTAGTTCCCATCCATCAGTGTGTCAATTTGAGATCAATGAATCGTGTTCAGTATCGTTCCTTTAGCGTTTTTCTGCATCTCGCACACTATGCATCCGATCTCAGTTCTTCTGCCCCTGTGGACCCGCTCCAGCTGCCGTACTGTAATGAGAGGGTACATGCAGAGTACTTTAAAGTACTGTCTTTTGAACTGGAACCCGTGTCCTGATATGAAGTGGAGCTGGGACAGAAATGAGAAAGACGGACGTGAATACCGATGTGTGCTCCCATGAATGCTTTCATTGCCACAGTGTCTGTGAAACATGCGTTTAGTTTGTCTAATAAATGCAAACATGTTCCTTCTTAACTGCCTTGTGTCTTCGGTCCATACCTGCCAAAAAGAACCTCTTCCAGCTTCTGCTTCTGCAAGCATGTCACTTATAGGACAGGAAGACATATGAATATGAATATAACACATACTCATGTAAATATTATCATTTCACTTATGCACAATTTCTGGCACATTATTTGGACTATCAGTCTATCGTAGATGGACCATTCATAAATCCTTTGTTTAAAGCCCAGTGAATACTGAGCAGGTGAGTATGTCTGGCACGCACACTCATAGAGCTATTTACTTGATCCAATCATGTAATTAAGACATACGTGCTTCTGGAGTGAAAGCCTGCAGCATCTTCATCACTCTGGTACTGGGGTTGGCACTCTGAAAAGTTGAGTTTCTTTTCAGCCACTAGGGGGTGTAATAGTATTTCTCACAAATTATGAGAGTTGCTGTTTCATCGGAAAATGAAAATAGGGCTTGCCAACATAACACAATGTTATTTTTCCCTATATGGACAGGAGTTCTTTCCCTGTACACAGATAATAATACTGTGATACTATCAGAGGCAAACACCCTGCACCTTGGATATATATCACTGAAGTGTTCTCTTGCATAACTTAAGAAATGGAAAAGAAAACATCCCTTCATGTGATCTTCATTGCAACCTCAGATGGTGAAGTGCCACCTTATCGAATGCACCCAATTTAATTTTTTCTTTGTGTTCATTGACACGTGGCTGAAAAAAATCTATGTACATTTATACACATACACATACTTCTACAATCACGTGAACATTGTATTCTAACTGTGTGTGTACCTGCTGACAGTGATCCCTGAATGAAAAGCAGTTGAGAATAATTATGAAAATCTTTGGGGAAAAAATAGCACTGCACATTAAATTGCACTCCACTTACAGTATTGAAATCTGCCTGGACTCGTATTAGAGGACTCTGAATAAAGAGCACAAGTGTTCGGGCTCTGAAAGGACTCAAAGGAAATGCCAAGTGAACAACTAAGGCTCACCTGCATTTTTTATCTGGAGAGAATACCACTGGAGTCCTGGGGAGAACATGAACATGACATATCTCTGAACATGGCCTCTGAATGACACATCCTCAAGGGATGCTAAGCCGTTATAAATAACACTGGGGAAATTCATTGTAGCAATATACATTCTGTATCTGCCACTTTTCTGCTGTCAATATTATTTTAATGGCAGTAGAATGCAGTCATCGCTGCTGTCAAATCCACCGAGAAGAATATTGTGATTCGCAATGATGCTTGCACTCATTTTGCAAGTGGAATTTGACATGCGAGTGAACCCTCCCTAATCAGTATCAATATTTCATCAAAGCCCATCCCTCCGCCCCGTCGCTGATTATCGGCTTGATTGCTGCTTGGTAATTGATCATGATAGAGCTCTGAGAAAAGTGCTTTTGTGCTTTTCCAGCTGAGAAAAAAATCACCATAACTGAAAAAAACAGCAGAGTGAAAATGCAAAATTTTTAAGAGTGTGTCCATGACCAAATCCTGCCGTCACTAGAGGCCAGATTCGGACCGGTCAGAACCGCCTCCAGAAATGAGCCTCAGCCAAGTCCTCCTGCATAGTGCCTAGCAAAAAGCAAATCTGCCTGGACAAATGGGAAAACATAACATCCCTAACAGTGTGCAAAGCTGGTGCACACTGACCCCAAAACACTTAAAGTTGTGATTTCAGCAAAAGGTGCCTCTACCAAATATTAATGTGTGGGGGTTAAATACTTATGAAAACAGCACATGTCCATTTTTATTTTTCTTTAAAATATTTTCTTACATAATACCAATGTCACCTTAATATAATTACTCATGAGTTTCGGTGTCTTTAAATAAAATATCGCACAGAACAAAATTTCAATGTGTCATTTGTAATTCAGTAAAATGTGAGAATTGGTCAAGGGCCTGAACACCTTTGCAAGGCATTGTACCTACCTGCCCATGAAAGTCTCCATATGTTCCACCACCATCATCATCATCATCATCATCATCAACATCACCGTTGTTAGGAATACATAGAGTTAATAACTCAGCTCAGCTCGATTTGATGAGCTAGCATCTTCAGAAACACAGCAGCGGACAGCTAGTCTTCAGTTTGTTTGCAGTTACAGTGAAGTACGTAGGCCGTTCTTCTGTACAGGGGAGCAGAGAAATCCAAAGGCTGTTTTTCAGCTAGAATGGAATCAAAGCTTCATAAGTCTCCGTGCAGTGATGCCTTCTTACTGAATATTTATGACCTGTCATATTACGTAAGTATAACTATTCAACTATTAAGCAGCCAAAAGCTTCCCTACTGTATCTGGTGCTATTACTCTGTACAGTAAGCAGTGGTGCCATGTCAAATCCATCTCACCTGCAGCGATTTTCTTTTTTTTTTATACAACACTTGCATAACTCAAAAAGACACATCTGGTATAGAGTAGTAATGTCAGTGTCTGTTCAGTCTCTGCCATGCATCACCATATGGATCATTTAGGCTACTGCACAGGCTGGGAATAAACATTATAGAGCCCAATCAACCAAAGGAACTAGCACAGTACAGCACCATACCCACAACAGTTTCTCATTTGTCTGAATGGCCTGATTTTTTATCAGGTTTTTAGGCTATTGGAAATTGTGAGGGGAATTTCTATTTTTAACCTAATGTTATTTATATAATTCTGTTCTTTTTCGTGATTAGACTTAAGCGGTAATGTACTAATACATCAAGGACCCCAGTAATACAGCCTACTTCACACACTCACAGCCTGCGTGCAAAGCTCTCCATTTCTCTATGGGC